>NC_068307.1:9487708-9790729 GCF_025860055.1 Xyrauchen texanus
CTGCAATCCTCTTTTAGACTGATAATTACTATAATGCTCCCCTTTTCCCTAACACTGCAAGAATAATGTATTGTTTTCTGTGTTGACTGACAGATTTGCTAATGAAAATTGAGAAAACTGCCTTTTTGCTTAAGGTAAAGCAAAGGTTTCCCTGTTGGCATTATCATAGTTAATTATACAAGCAAACAGCACAGGACATTTATCAAACAACTGAATTATAATGAGATTTTGTGCGTTGTATGCCACAGTCAAAAACAATGACCGAGGCGTCGGTGTTTCGTGCATAAAGGTCCTCCAGTCCTTGTCTATCTCTATAGATGACACATCTAATCCCACATATACTCGTGTAATCTAGTGTTACTTATATATTTTTTATTCTTTTGTTGTTGTTTTTGTTTTTGTTTTTTTCTTCTTCTGTCTTTGGTTTATTTACTTTGAGCCATGTTATATCAGACCTCCGCCCTCTCTCTCTCATTTTAAACAGGTAAAAAACAAGGACCCCCTGAAAATCGCAACAAAGGTAACCTTACCCACTCCCTCTCCCTTCTCCTCCCTCCCCATTCAGCGGCAAGTCTCGGAGTCTCGTGTCAGTCCCACTCACTCACTTGCTCACTTTCTCTCTGTCTTTCACGCTGTTGCTTACCCCTTCCTGCTGAGCCCAGGGGAGCTTCTCGCCTCGCTTTACCTATGAAAGGGTGCAACTCTCACCTGGTGGAAATGGCACTAAGCAGCCAGAAGACTTTGCGTATCCGCATCTCCTCTTTATACAAAGTCTGTCAATAAATTTAAATAATAATTCAGTTTAAATGCATCATAAAATGCATCAAATCTTTTTAATTTATGCTGTAGGAGTCATCCAGTCACCTTATTAATATTTAAAGACTGCAAATGTCTTAAAAGTGCAATCTGGTTTATAAATAAATATTGAATTACTGAAAAATGGGAGTCCAGCTTCAGGATTGTTTTGTGTCTATGTGTACTCTTATTTCAAACAGTCTTTAGAAAATTGAAAGTATACTGTATAATAAAGTTGTAACGGCGAATTAGGTAAATTAATTTATTCCGTTCAATTCCATTAAAGCCATTAAACACATTTATTAAATGTTAACATTGACAGCCCTTATAATTAAATGAATAACAGTGTTTGTAGTTTACATATTTTTGCCATGTGAATATACTTTTCCACTAATATGACATTTAGGCTCTTCTTTTAAAAAGGGGAAACTCTGTGTGCTTGACCGGGCCATCTGTGGACATTTGTACTGTTTCAGAGCGTGCCCGCTCTGCCCTGGCTGACCCCTCCCAATTCCACTCCCTATAGCACTCATGGACTGAGCATCTGCTCCAGACATAACTGCTCATTTCATCTGTACAGATCTCCGTCATTTTGCCCTTGGCCTCTAGCACACATACATTTACATGAGCTGTGATTGGTGTAGCATTGAATACATAAATACAAAGTCTTCCCCATGTCATAATACTGTAATAATCTTTTTTATTTGATTATTTATAAAACATTTATATGCAGCCAAGAGCTTTTGTGCAGATGCACAATACCCAGAAAAATATTGCTTCATATATGAGATATGAAAGTTATATTTTTAACTTATACAGGAAATATTTCATTCATGCAAGTTCAATTCTTATCTACTTGAATGGAAAAGACCAAAATCTCTGAAACTGTTTGTCAAGATTATATTTATTTTACATTTCAAATCAACAATAATATGTGACAACAAGGGTATCAGAAAGTGTGCTTCTTTAGCTCAAATCACACACAAAAAAATCTGCCTGGTCCAATTACGCAAACAAACATGTGGTTTTAATGGTAAAGCGGACTATTCATGCCATATTTTAGGGTTAGGATTGCTGCAATCATCTGATCTCATATAATAACTTCACAATACCTACAGTCTTGTAAAATTATTTTTATGTGCATCACTGTAAATATCACGGCACTTTTCTGAAGAAATTAACACTAGAGGCACTACAACAAAACGGTAGATAATCAGTTCATAAACACTTAATTTCTCCCCTTTTCCTCACAAAATGCTATCTTATGACATCTACAAAATGGCATTGTTGTTTCAGTATTTGCATTTTTCATTTGCTTTTTAGGATACTATTGGTGAGGCTTTGTTTTATTTAAAACTTGATAGACCATTAACCTTCTGTATGGGAGAAAATTAAACTCACTTTTAGCTGCACACAGTACATGCAAGTAACACGTATTATCATTTTGCAAAAATGTCGCCATAGTCACATAATTTTCCTGTGATCAGGCTGGATTTAATTTCTATGTGTGTGAATGTGCTGTTTCGTTCACTTATAATGTCTCTGATGATATTGATGCAATGCTTAGTGGCGTGGCTTATGTGGGAGTTGCACCCTTGCAGAATGGACCGGCTGTGGATTGATGTTTTTGTCCATTTGTTTACTTTAGCTCTTTGTTGTTCTTACTGTTGCTTCTTTCTAGGGTGTGGCTCAGGACTTCATGCCGTCTCCTCTTGTACACTTTTCTCCTGGTCAAAATATGCTCTCCTTTGAGAGTGGAAAAATCAACCAAAATTTCTGTGATTTATTTTTTTTTTCTTTCTTCCTCTTGGTCCTTGTTTTCCTCGTGGTGGTTGTATCTCTGGCTGTTTGGACTGTTTTTTGTTTTTAAGTTGTCTGTAAATCTCTTGGCTCTTCTGTTCGTCGTGCGTGCCTCTGTTTGTGTTGTCAGTCAGACAGTCCGTGTGTCCATCAATCCCCAATACATGTGTGGTCGTTCTATCAGTTCTGTTCAGCTCTGTCAGTTCTGGTCAGTTGTTTGTTGTGACTGGTGGTCAGGTAGGGTTTTGGACTGTTCTTGATTTTTTTAAGAATTTTTTCCACTCAATTTCATGTTCCACACTCTGAGGTACTTCAATATAGAGTATCAGTCTGTGGCAAATCATGTAGAATGAAAAAAAAAAAAAGTAGTCATTGTGTATCTTTTTAAATGGAGGCTTAATGCGAATTGGGGTGAGGGATCAATGTCTATCCATGGCAAAGTGGCTGAATTGGATCTTCAACTCCATTAAGTTTCTATTTTAGTTGGAAATTGGGTAACGTAATATGCCGTTTTATCCCTGCCTGTTTTATAATTTAATTAAAACTAACTTAGTTACCAAAGCAAACATAATATTTTTTTTTTTTCATTGCCAATTTTTAGAGAAGAAAAACATACATTTTTGGGTGAGCTTGAAGATTCTCAAAGATTTATACACCTGATAACTCATGTCACGTTATTGTATTTTTATTCATAATATTACTGGGACTGTAACTCATTGAAACACAAAAATATGATCTATCAACGTAGGGTCAGGTTTTACAGAAATGCCTTTTGCGCTGCTTGGAACCTACTTAGAATTCACTGTGCATACCTTAACCCTGCCGGGGAATGTGAATTTAGAGTTTTCTTCTCACCAGCCCAGATTCACTCTAACATAAAACACATCTGCTTTTGAAATGGGTACTCTGTATAATTCTCAAGCAACCTACTGTATGACTTGCTGTTGCTAAATTCCCAATTCTGTTCTCCCCTCTCCCCCCTTTCCCATCCTCTCATCTCCCTCAATTCTTTTTTGGCATATTCCTCCCTTGATCCCATAACCAATCCTGAAATCAACCTCCACAGCTAAGACCCAGGATGGCATTGCCCTGGAGATCCAACCACTGAAAAGTGAGGAAGGAGCAGAGTCAGAAGAAAAGGAGAAAAAGAAGGTGAACGTCACCAAGAAGGAGAAGTCGGTCCTGCAGGGCAAGCTGACCAGGCTAGCAGTACAGATTGGAAAAGCAGGTTAGGAGCCCCAGAAAGCTGTGTGACAGGTGTACCTGATAAACACATATTGGTCTAACGTGTTTGAATGCCACTTTTGACACTATGCAATAAATCTTCGCATCCTGATCCCGATCACCCTGTCAGGGTTTGTTTTGCTATAACTACTGGTTGACTGTACATTATCCCTTACTTAAGTAAATACTATGTGTTGTTATATTGGTGCATATAAGTTAGTGAATAATTATAATTATTTCCATTCATTCAGTAAAAATAATGCATGGATAACATGTCTTGATTTGTTTTTAACTAGATTTATACTTATTTTACTTCATGCATTAAACATTTTAATCTACTTGGCAACAACGACTGAATGATTGAAATTATGGTTCCTCTGATAGAAAGAAAAAACACTTGTTTCTTTCTTAAGATATAAGCTTAAGTCATATTGCCAAGCTGTAACTGCACAATTACAACACAGATATTTAAAATGTGCTTAGTTTAAAGCACAATATAAATGTATACTAATTAGGTACAAGCATGAAAACGCATGCATTTTTTCAGACTTCTTTTCCGTAAATTAGTTTTTTTATTTGGTTATTTTACTTAAAGAAACAGTGTCACCCAGTATGAAAACAGGCTTGTCCCTTTGGGCTGTGTTCCACCTAATTATCCTACTTGCTACAGTTGTTGCTGTTATGACTAACAGGAAGTCAGTAGGCTAGCATCTATCTGTGCAGTATTGGTCTTGAAACTCCCTCACCTCCGGCAGGTCTCTTCATGTCTGCGGTGACAGTCATCATCCTGATCCTGTACTTTGTTATTAATACGTTCGGCGTGCAGGGGCGTGAGTGGACAGCTGAGTGCACGCCAATCTACATCCAGTACTTTGTAAAGTTTTTTATTATTGGTGTGACAGTGCTGGTGGTGGCAGTGCCGGAGGGACTCCCTCTTGCGGTCACCATCTCCTTGGCCTATTCTGTAAAGGTAAGAGCCTTTGGTTTAGTTAACACTACCAACATAAACTTGTAATTCTTGAGATGTCTGTAGGGGTTTCTTTATGTCTTTGTGACCTGAATGTGAATCTGTGACTCTTCAGTGACTGTTTTTCATGATGAGGCATTACCTTAATTTATGCTGGAGGGAACTATGGCCACCCAAATACCTGGTATTAATATGGATTTTCAGTGATTGGATCACAATCTGATAGTGCTTGACATCATTAAAATCCCAGGCATAAAGGTTCCCAAGAAGCATTCTTTATTTAGGGAGTGTTTCTAAAGTAGGCAAACATATTACTTATTATATAATATTACATATTTCTATATATCAAAATGATGGAAAGCTTTATCTGTCTCTATCCAGTCACACTGGAGATGCATTGTAATGAAATGGAAATGAAACCCAGCTAAAGAATATCCAATATGAAATGCATGTACAGTATGTGCCAGGTGTAATGGGGTCCCATATTATTTAGGGTTAAAACACACTCATGCAATGGATTTTGCCTTTCTCCTGTAAAATCCAGATCAATTGCTGTTTTACCTTGACAGAAAATGATGAAGGACAACAACCTCGTGAGGCACCTGGATGCTTGTGAAACCATGGGTAATGCCACCGCCATCTGTTCTGATAAAACTGGAACGCTTACAATGAATCGCATGAAAGTGGTGCAGGCTTATATTGGTGACAAACACTATAAGAATGTTCCAGAACCTGAGGTCATTAATCGAGAGACTCTGGAGATATTAGTCAACAGCATCTCCATAAATTCAGCATACACTACCAAGATCCTGGTAAGAATTAGATTGAAGTAAAGTTAAAGTAAGTAAAGTAAAATTCAGATGATTAATTGATCTGGGCATGAGTTAATTACATATCTAATGGATTCCACTTTAACCTTTTGTCCATAGCCGCCAGAGAAGGAGGGAGGTCTGCCAAAGCATGTGGGCAATAAGACTGAGTGTTCCCTTCTGGGTTTGGTGCTGGACCTGAAGAGAGACTATCAGCCTGTTCGGGATGAGATTCCTGAGGAGAAACTTTATAAGGTTTACACGTTCAACTCCTCCCGGAAGAGCATGAGCACTGTGTTGAAGAATGCAACTGGTCCTGGGTTCCGAATGTACAGCAAGGGTGCCTCTGAAATTGTCCTGCGCAAGTATGCTAAATACTGTTGATCGGCTTTCTCTTTATTTACCCTTCTTCTCTTTCTTTGCACTTTTAAGATGTTCAGTTCTAGGAATAGGTAATGATGGTTGACTAGTTGATTAGTGTGGTCGACTAGTTCATATAGGTTTTCTTTCTTATATATTTTTAGCTTTGATTATTAATGTAATTTTTGGTGCTTTTATAAGCATGTTGCCAGTGTGCTATGCTTTAGCTGTTAGACAGTTTGTATGTAAAGTTACATTTATAAAAAATAAAAAAAACCTTTAAAGCACCACCGCTACAGCCATACGCATGCAGTTGATCGCCTCGCCCATTGCGATGCATCTTGCACAGTTTTTTAAGCATCCTGCTATGTTTCAGGCAACATTTAAAGTACAAATTTGTCCAGACCACTGTATTCGTTGCATACCACTATGCTCCTGTTTTTGGGAAGTATGTGTCTTATGTAAATGCCTTCCCAAGAAAGCATCCAATTGGCTCCGGTGAACCCCAAAACCAGTCTAATTATACAAGGCTTTCTTGAGACCAAATAGTTGATGTTGAAAAGTATGTTGTTTTGCACATCCCTATTCAGTTCCTTTTGAAAAAGTATTGAAGATGTAATAATTGTTGTTTTAAGTCATATAAAACTTTCTATTGTCTGTTAGGTGTTCCCATATTCTTGATGCCTCAGGCAAGCTGCGTGCTTTCAAGGCCAAGGATCGGAATGACATGGTGCACAAAGTGATCGAGCCAATGGCATGTGAAGGGTTAAGGACCATTTGCGTAGCCATGCGAGACTTTACAACAGAGCCAGATTGGGACAACGAAGCTGAGATTCTGAATGACCTGACCTGCATCTGCGTTGTGGGCATTGAAGACCCTGTCCGCCATGAGGTAAGAAAAAGCAAACTTTGTTTGTTGCTGATAGAGATGGTAGTATCGATATTTCAAATTATCCTAATATTTTAACTCTCAATACTGTATTGAGGTTATAAAGCCAAGAACCAACTTTATTAGTCAAATTCTTCCCATTAAGATTCTTGGAAAAAGAGATTGACCACTGCAAATGTACTGCAGCATTAGGTCAATCAATACAAATTATTTGTATTTGACCAAAATGCATCCATAATTTAATTTACTTTAATTTGTAAGGATGTCTGTACAGATCCTCCATACAGCTAGACTGCAAGGGCTTTTGTGCAATGATAATTACATTCAACCAATGTATGCTATTTTCTCCATTCTTCTTATTTACATTTTTTTCATGACATGGACGTGTGTATGTGCTACACCACTTCTGTGGCTCTACTATTAAGTACAGCAGGAATTTAGCACTTGATGTGTAAAACACAGATGTCCACTTCATATATATTTACGCAATATAGTATATTGTAATTTCTTTTTTAGATTTTGCTTTATGATTTTAATCACATTTTAGCTTTTAAAAAAATTTAAAATTTCACATTCTATCAATTTATATGATTTTTGCCTTAAATTCTTTACTTTCACACATTATTTTAAGGCTCTCTGTTTAACTCACAAGCCCTTATTTATCATGAAGGAAAACTTTGAGATTCTGTTTCGTGCATTTTATCATCTCCACAGAAATAGAGCTGGGCATCTCCTCTGTCTCACTGCGTGTTTTAACACTGCGTGAATAAACCCACAATGACCACGGACATTTGCCATTACATGGCCGTTAAGTGAAACTGGAGCGCTTTGCGTTCACAAAATTAATACGTTTATACCTTGTTGATATTTTCGCGGGAGTTTGGCGCAAGCCTCTGTAGACGGCATGCACATCAGAGTGCTTGAGAAGTGGTTCATCTTCACACGCTCTCAAGAGAGCTGCTCTTGTATTGTCTGCAGTGCGGTTCCCTGAGATGCTTGGAGTTCAACTGAATGAGACACGAGTGCTTTATCCTGCATGCTCATGAGACAGCATGCAGGGAAAGACGAGGCTGAATCCAGCTTCTTAATCAACTGCTTTTTATTCAGTAAAAGGTCCTTGGTGCTTCGACACTATACAACTCTATCACTGGCGAGTGAAATGTTAATATTTGCTTTCCAGTGGCTAATAACAGATGTTTTTTGGTCGCATAGTGTGAAATTTACTCACATATGCGAGTGATTTCCTCACAATTTAGAGGGATATAAATTATTAAAAAGTACAACAGCTATATGCAACATAAAGAATGCCAATATTATCATATTATGACCCAGAAATAGTTATAATATCGTATCAGTAGATCTCTCCTGATTACAACCCCTAGTTGCTGATAGTGATGTGTGAACTGAACTGGAAATGGTTCATGGACTTTGGCAGTTTTAGTGGTGCAGAAATTATACCCTTGACCTTTAAATTAGGACTGTCAATTTAACACATTAATTCAGTGTGATTAATTATTATATATATATATATATATATATATATATATATATATATATATATATTATTTTTTTTTAATTAATGCAATTAATCATGCCTCCGGAATGTAATAAAGATAAACTGTAGTAGACAACAAACCACACTACTAACAGCAGACCTCACAAGATGAGGAGGATTTGTTGCATTCAAACACAGCTGGATGGAGCACAACTCATAAAGCAGGGGTTTTGAGATATGTTTTTAAGTTTATAAGTTTCAAACTACATTTAATTTGACACAATGTCCTAAAAACTATGTGTTTATGACGCAACGTAACCTAAGCTACACACTCCAATAGTGTGTCTTACATGGGCTTAAGTTAAATGGAAATAAAACAAACAATTTGATCTTCTTCTAAAGCTACTCTCTGTGCTGTCAAATCAATGCTTTACTCATCTGTCACAATAATGTGAATAATTGTATTTATTATATATATTTATTATTATTTAAATATAATTATAATTATTTAATAATTATACATTTCATAATTTTTTGTTTTCTTAGGCTTTTCTGTGCAAATACTGATATGCAATTAATTTGATTAATTAATCGGCAAATCATGTAATTCATTTTATTAAAATGTGTAATCTATTGACAGACTGTTCTGGAAAATCAATAAAAATTGGTTTATGAAATAACCAGATTGCCATGCCTATTTTTCGAAACTCCAATCAGTGAATTAAATAGGCTACTTTATAAATGAAAACAATTTCTACAATACTGCTTGTATAATTTTCTCTTTATTTGGAACTGGACAAACGTCTCAGGCTACATTTGTAACCCTTTTTCCCTGAAAAAGCAGAACGAGATGCTGCGCTTTGCTAAGCGCTTTTGGGAACAATCCTGCATTGTGACCAGCTGTGAATATGTGTGTAACACGTCAACGAACATTGACCAGAATTTATAACCTCGGCTGGTGAGATCATTAGATCCACCTGTGGCCAGGCTATAAATAGACGCGTCACCAGCGTGTCGTCAGATCCGTTTTCTTCAGATCATACTGTACTGTGTGTCTCACAAGCCTGTCAGAAACTTTCTTTCCTCTGCTCGGATTTAGAATTTGTTAGGCAGTGCATATATATATATATATATATATATATATATATATATATATATATATATATATATATATAAATAGAAAAGAAAAAGGTGGAAAAAGGTCGGAGAAGCAAAGCAAACGATGCGTGTTTCCCTGTCAACATTCTATGACTGTCAGGGACACGCATCAATTTTGTTTTGTTTGTTTGGGGGAAGAGCATGCTGCTCTCGCGTTGGGGCAGGGCGAGTGCGCGCATTGCAACCTACTTTCGGGCGAAATGCTTCGCGTTCGCCTCGCATAATTCCTGGAGTCAGCACCCACTCTTTCATCGTGGGGCTCTCGCATATATCTGGCTGAGGAGCGAGAGACGGGCCCGTCCCTATCGCTCGCTCTCTCCCCAGATCCAGCTGATCCTTCTCGTAAGCTGAAGCGCGCCTGAAGCGCGCCTCTTCATTTCACGAGGGGGGCGCTGAACCTCTGTACATTTCACGCATAATAATAAAGTGGCTGAGAAATTACTCGAGGTGGTTACTCGGGCTGTGGCCAGACTACAGCTAGACTGGCCACGCGTACAAGAGCCCCCTCCCCCCCAAACGCTCCAAACTGTAAGACAGATTTCTGTCTGGTGGCCAAAAAAAAATAAATTTAATAATAATAAAAAAAAGAGAAAAAAAAGGGAACGCTATATTAGTCCCTTCCTTTCTTTGATGACATCCATGACGAGCTTTCTCAATCATGGAGGAACCCATATACTTCCCGTGTTCACGTACCCTCCACGTCTTTATACTCGACTATCGTGGGTGCTGAGACACGGGGGTATTCAATGATGCCGCCAGTCGAAGAGACGCTTGCGGGCTATCTCTCACCGGGTTCGGCATCATCACTCAAGAAACCCGCTCTCCCCACTAAGCCATGCAGGACTACCTCCATGCTAGTGGGGAGGGCTTATCAAGCGGCAGGTCAGGCTGGTGCTGCGCTGCACACCATGGCCGTGTTACAGGCGTACCAGGCTGACCTACTGAAAGACCTGAGTGCGGGTGCAACGCTCGACGAAGAAGCCTTTCTGAACTCCGTCGGGCCACAGATGTATCTCTCCGTGCGACCAAGCAGACAGCCCGTGCCATTGGTCGGTCTATGTCCGCATTATTCAGCACTGAGAGGCATTTATGGTTTAACCTTTCGGGCATCAAGGATAAGGACAGAGTTTTCCCACTTGATGCCCCGGTTTCGCCTTCCGGTCTCTTTGGAGACGCCATGAATATGGTTATCTCCAGATTCCAGGATGCGAAAAGCCACGAGAAAGCCTTCGGGCAGTTTTTTTTCCTCGCCGCACTCTGGAGGGCGGGGCCGTCAGCCACCCAGTCCCGCCCCGACTGTGCTAGGCAGAGCATGGCATGTCGTGCTCCCCCTCGTAAAGACTGGGGACAGGCTCGTCTCTGTCTCAGGGCACCTTATTTCATCCCCGGCCCAAATTGTGGAAACTTCATGTTTGGCCCCTGTAGGGTACCAACTGAGGGACACAGGGCTGTCACCTGAGGTTATCGAGACCATGCTTAGTGCTAGGGCTCCCTCTACCAGAAGAATCTACACCAATAAATGGGGTGTCTTCGAAAAGTGGTGCAGTTCACATGGTGCAGATCCAGTTAACTGCCAAATTGTTTCAGTTCTGGACTTTCTGCAGGAAAAACTGTCAGCAGGCATATGCCCCGCTACTCTCAGTGTTTATGTGGCCACCATTTCGGCTTGCCACGCCTTGATGGACGGGGTGCATTTGGGGAGGCATCCTCTTCTCGCTTGCTTCATTAGTGGAGCCATGCGACTGAGGCCTCCTGTTAGGATCAGAACTTCTTCATGGGACTTAGCAATAGTCCTGGAGGGTCTGGTTGAGACCCCCTTTGAACATCTAGAGTCAGCGTCTGACAGACTTCTGACTCTCAAGATGGTCTTTCTTATGGCGATTACCTCTCTTTAGAGGATTGGGGATCTACAGGCTCTGTCTGTTGTGCCGGCCTGTTTAGAATTTGCCCCAGGAATATTCAAAGCTAATCTGCATCCTCATCCTGACTACCTTCCTAAGGTGCCTTTTTCGACAATACATCCTGTCACTCTGGAAGCCTTCTGCTCCCCGCCGTTTTTAACGCCAGAGCAGGAAAGGCTTCACGGACTCTGCCCAGTCCCTGCCCTTCAGACTTATGTCCACCGCACTAGCCAGTGGCGTAAGTCAGGGCAATTATTTGTCTGCTATGGGGGCTGCAACAGGAGGGCGGCCCCTACCAAGCAGACTATGTCACATTGGGTGATGGATGCTATTGCCCTGGCCTATTAGGCGCGCGGCCAAGCTTCGCCAGTAGGTGTCAGGGCTCACTCCACCAGAGGGGTCGCCTCCTCTAAAGCCTTGGCTAGAGGGGTCCCTCTGCAGCAGGTTTGTGATGCGGCAGGCTGGTCCTCTCCGCACACATTCATCAGATTTTATAGTTTGGATGTTCACGCTACTCCGGGCTCTTACGTCCTGGAGTCGACATCTCAAGCTAATTTCTGAGACCTCTTGTGTTCTTGTGAGCACACTTCACAACCATAGGGGTCCAGACAGCCCCAGTGCGGCGGCGTGGGTATTGCGTTCCCAAAAGCGCTTAGCAAAGCGCAGCATCATAGTGAAGCTTTTTGTAAAGGGAACGTCTCGGGTTACATGTGTAACCCTTGTTCTATCGGGAAGACACGCAGGCTTGAGTGAAGTTTAAGATGCCATTTATTTGATAGATGTAAAACAGAAAGTAATGTCTCTCTCTTTGGCGTAGGCCCCGTCCGGCGGTCCGAGGGAGTTGTGCCTGGAACAGTCATATCCTGCCGGAGATAGGAGGCAGGGGCGAGGAGCCTACCCCCAAAAAGAGAGAAAGTAGTATACTACCCCCAAAAGAGATGATCCTGTTTGGTACGAACCGGGTCTTGTGTTGGGCGTTCATTCTGGAGAAGAAAAATAGAGATATGAGCATCAGAATTGACATGACATTTCTGATATCTCTGGTATGGTTGTGTGAAGCCTTTGCAATGGGAAGTTTTTTTGTAATAATTTTTTTAATTAATTTTTTTGTGTGTTTTTGGGCTCTCCGTTGAGGCCCCTGGTTGTGCAGAATCTACCTAAGGCGAGCAGTGTGGAATGCGGCCCTACGTTCGCCGGCGTTGCTGTGCAGTATCTTTGTTGAAGGACGACTGTGGAGCGGAGGTGGGCGGGGGCGGGTCGGTATATCGCGCGCCTGGTCCCCAATCGGCCTGATGAGGCGCATGAGGGATAAAGGCGGCCGGTGACGATGGTTCGAGAGAGAGAATTACGGGCCGTCATGTGTGTGTTTATGTTTGCGCTTTTGGTTTAAGTTCTCATTAAATTATTATTTATATTGACAAGCCGGTTCTCGCCTCCTCCTTGCCCATCTTTTAACTGTGTTACATTGGTGCCGAAGCCCGGGAAGGAGGAGGGATGCCCGTCGCAGAGTCCTTGACACTGCCGTCCACCCTGGGGAGCGCCGCTGCCATCTGCCGGGTGACGGAGTAGCCCGACCGCCCGGATGAGGGGAACGGCCATCGTCCGCGGGGCAAGTGGGGACTGGATACCCCGACCGCCTGGAGCGAGGGAGCCGCTGCCGGGGGCGGAGGAATGTCCTGCCGTCCCCAGAGACGCGGAGGGGTCGAGGGAGACCGCCGTCCGCGAGGGGAGGAGGGAAGAAACGCCCCGACTGCCCGGAGCGGTAGGGCCGCTCCAGGGGAGGAGGAGTGTCCCCATTTGCTGCCAGAAAAGCGGAGGGGCGTTCTGCCCGCTGGGGGTCGAAGGTTTGACTCTGGTTCGCCCGGGGTTGGAGCGGCTGTTGTCTGCCTGAGTGTGGAGGAGTGTTCGAGGACCACGCGACGGTACATCAGAGAACCGGTGAGTGAGCTTTTTCTCTCTCTCCTCTCTCTCTCTCTTTCTCTCTCTGTCGCACCGTGTTGGCCTTTTCCCTCGCCTGTTTTTTTTTTTGTTGTTGTTGTTGTTGTCTTCCCCTCCTGTCGTTTCCCAGGGCAAGGAAGGCGGGGATGACCACGCGGGACGCAAGATACACCCCGCCCTGGGGATGGGGGGGTGTACGTCCGACGAGGGAAAGTTGTTTGATGGTTATCTTTGCCAGAGTGAACGCATACATAACGCCATACTATAATGGCGATGTTGTCGTGCCATACCTTGTTGAACGGCATCTCGTTATGGTGCGAGTTTCTGGCGAGGGCGGCTGGTTTGAGCAATCCATATGCGACGGAACAGTGCTTGAGATTATGGGAGCCCGGCGAGGGGGGGGGGGCATAGTTATGTGCTGTCCTTGCGAACGGTGAGCTTGCTTGAATTGAATAATTGTGTAGGTAAGGATGAGCTGGGGAAGAGCCACCAACCACCACCAGATATGCATGAGAACTTATGGCTGATGGGGAGTTGAGCTTGTTTGATGATTTGGGTCAAGTTTACTATTTCAGGTACGATTTGGGGAGAGCTGCGGCCGAGCATCTTCATAGTAGATTCCAGTATACCTCGAAGGGTGCCCGTCGAGCTGGTCTGTGGAACTCCTGCGAAGCGAGGGAGGGGGTCAGAGACTACGTTGAAAACCCGGGAATGCGTCTGGCTGGGATGATGAAGTTACAGGAAATGCTCTGCCATGTCAGACGTCTCATAGGGGACATGATGGTTCGAGGAGGGCCAGACTTTATTGATTGTAGTAACGACTGCGGAATTGTCGCATGACTACGATGCGTTTGAGTTTCTGGAGGGAACCCATATGACGCTGGCCGTGATGATGGGTGTGGAATAAGAAAGGCCTATTTTAAACGTCTTTTGTAGATGTAGCTTGCTGTGTCATTGCGGAATGAGGCTGCAGTGGTTCTGCGAATGCATTTCCTATTTCTGAACTCAAACATATATTTTACCCCATATAGTGTAAAGAACCATTTCATTGGAGGGTAGAGGGGAAGGTTGTTTGCTGGACCGTATGATGAAGTGCTGTACGAATGGCAAGGAAGGATTTGAAGCTTGGGTCTCGGTGTCATTTCTTTCTTCCCTCCGCTGAGCCGCATCGAGACTGGGATTTTAGATCGAGAACATTTGTTAAATACATTCAATTATGAAATATCTAGCAATGGGATTACTTACGAAGAGAGCGTCTGGAGCGTAGGAAGCTATATTGAAGAAAGTATAATTCTGGCCATTCCCCTGTGAACCATGGTCCTAGACGGCAACCCCTGAATCCTATGGATGGAGCCATGTCCGAGAAATAGGGGCGTGTCGTCCAGAAATTCTCACCAGCCATCATTGATTGGTGGGTAGGAGAGGCTGTCTATGGAATGAGTATGAGGAGGCGGAAAAAAGGTTTTCCTTAAGTGACCTTGAGGAATGATAAGCATGGCAAAATTGAGGTGGCCTGATGGGGCTGGAGATTGCGTTAGGAGACCCAAACTGACCAGGGAATGACGTGAAAATAGACCTGATCCTGTCATGTTTTTTAGGGGGGAAGCTTGCATGGTTAGAGAATGTGTGTGATGTCTAGAATTCTGGAGACGTGGCTCGTTGTGTTTTTTTTGTTTTTTTTTCTCCTCTCTCTCGCTCTCCCTCTCTCCCCTCTTATTCCTCGAGCTGGAGCAAATACGGTGAGAAGAATAATGTCTCAGCTTCATGAGAGTTTAGTTGTTGGCTATAAAAGGAACATGAGAGTCTTCATGTACTCCCGGCATATAGCCCTGAAGATGCAGTGGACAGTTTAGTTTTTGAAGGTGGTGTGCCCCAAAACATACAAGAATGTGTGCATGTTTGTGCAAGTCATCATGCATGAGACTGCTTTGTGAATGTGTGTTGATATGAATCGGGATCTTCAAGAATGCGATTCTCAAGCATGGATCAGTTCCAGCTGTTCATGTCCCACCCTTACGACCTGAAGATGCAGTATCACATTTAATATTTTGTGAATATTTGCAAATCTCCTTCCGAATGTGCTTGATAGCTGATTCGACGGCTGATGTGCCATGTTACCATTGTCTCTGACATATTTCGGAGACCAGATACACGCACGCCTAAACATGTATGGCCGGCATTTACGCTGTCGATCATATTGGTTCTGATTAGTTGTTGCTGTAGTGGTCTGACCACGATGAGTGAATGATTTGTGAAGACATGCCAACGAATTTCTGCTCTTTGATGATGCCTGAATGATAATAAAATGGAAGTATGCCATGAGATGGGAATTACCCGCTGTATATGTAGATAATCTGATGAATAGGGGAAGCGGTGCGGAGCCTACCGCTAGGTGTCAGAGGCGCGCCGCAACAGTGGTGCTAGCGATGAGAACATGGAAGTACGTCTGGAGTAAGAAAATGCTGCGTTTTATGGATCGCGTAAATGCGCGCCCTTGGAGGCGCTCTGGGAACTCATCGAATGTTGTACTGAATGAAGTAAATTCTTTCACAAGGCTTTGTGAAGGCTATATTAACCCTCTGGGGTCGGCAAACGCGCCGGCGCGTTTTGCTGTTTTTTTTTCACATAGCAGTAACATAGACTTAAAATACTCCGTCATTTATGGTCATATAAATACAATCAATACATGATTATAAACTATAAAGGGTCTTCTTTTTTTGTGTACACTCATATTAACATCAAAACCTTGTGTTTTTTTTTAAATAAATAAAATAAAAAGGGTAAGCTTTCAGCAGTCTCTGTGTTCACGATCATATTTCAGAAACACGTCACTAAAATTTACTTAAACTCTGCGAATTCTTCTCACACAAACATGAAACATATGTGTAAAGAAAGCTTAAAATGTCTACTTTTAAATAAAACAATTCAAATTTAAAACAAATATTCTCCTGCAATGCAATCTGTTTGAAACAAAGCGATGTACAGTTTTTACCGGTCCATCTCATTATCTGTAATGTGATCCCACCCACCAGCAGAGCGCGCCATTCATACGCTAATGTGCTGAGGCGATCAAGGGAAAAGTACACGCCCCCGACTGCGAGATTTGATGTAAACAAACACAACTAAACTTTTCTGCGTGCTTGTAACGATACACAGGCGATCAAACTCTTGGCTATTAAGGAAGAGTTAACATTTTTCTCAGACGAAGAGGTGGACATTTGTATTTTGAAGAGAGATTTGTTCCAGCAGAGGATACAATTTCAAATGAGTAAGTAATTTAGTTTTCATTAGCTGACATGCTATTTTATATAAACATGTACATATTTTACTAGTGGGACTGTTTCCAGACAGGATTCAAAGTTTGACATTTGACATTCAAAGTATTGACATGTCCTAATAGGCAAGTTTTAGTTACATGTAAATGTTGTTATTTACATTGTATGCTGTATGATATAAATATGATATGTAATATGATATAAAAATAATATGAATGTTAGATTATATTTTAATGTGTTTATGCTGACTCGTTATCATCAACAAAGCTTGTGGTTGCAAATATCTGTTCAGGTTAAAATGCACTTTAAATATGCCCATATTAGAAAATCAGCATATTATCATATGTATTTTGGATCAAATAAATGCAGTCTTGGTGAGCAGAAGAGACTTCTTTTAATGGTAGTGTAGGTCTAAAATTAAGTAAAGTCTTTATGTAAAGAAAATATATAGTCAGATTACTTCTTTTAACTTAAAACTTGATTTTGATCATTAAGTCTCCTCACATTAATTCTCTCTCTGTCACATTCCTCATTGATAGGCCCAGAGGAGTGGTCTTTGTGTCCTCAGGTGTGAATATCATCAATATTCATGATCGTTCACGCCTCCTCGCATATTACCATTCAGCTCTAAAATTGTCACACAAAAGTTAAATGACTATATTGTTTTGTATGAATGAGTGATCAGGATGATTTTCACATCATTTTGTAGCAAAACTCTAGGCTACAAGATCCAGTTCTCAAAAGTCAAATGTTTAGTATGTTTAGTATGTGTTATATGGCCTTATTTCAGTGACTTAAAATTGTAGTTTTTTCAAAAACCATGCATAAACATTATTTTCTCAAAAATACAAACCTGTACATACATGTTGCTCACATATTATTGTAGCCCAGTTTGTGCTGAATACAGTGTTATCAGACTTTAGCCATTAGTATGTTTTTAAGCAACTGAAAAAAGCACAAATGTCAAGGCATGTCAAAACTTCTCCAGGGCCCAAAACACCCTCAGACCCCAGAGGGTTAACCCGTTGATACGTATTTGTTTGCTCTCTGGAGTGAAGTCACTCTGCTTACGTTTAATATATTTGCATTCTAATATATGCATGCATGGATATGCGATTAATAATAACAGATTATATGTCTTTTCGAAGGTCTAAGTGTTCGACGTTGATATCCGATCTCTGTAGCATGATAGCAGTCCTCCACAAACAGCAATTTGTTTATTTGTGCCGGAAGTGCGGATGACAACATGCAATATCAAAAACGGGACTTCATACCTTATTATGAAATAGCGATCGCCAGATGAATCTAGTTCAGCCTGCTTGGGTCAATTGTCCGTGACAGAGTTCATTCTATAACGTCCAGTAGCACTTTTGTACGTAATTATAAATCTTGATATGTTCTCCATGTTTACATGAGATCTCGTCTGGAAGAATTGCACTTCGTCGTTCTTCGACAGACTATGCAATCTGAGCAGCATTCCTGTTGTAAAACTGTATATTATCTTATATATGAAGTCTTCTAAACAGAATGAGCCCATCTCAAAGTCCAAAACTTTTTTTTCAGATTGTAGTTTTTTGCTTTAAAATAACAACATATATTAATTCTGAAACTTGAGAAGTGAAGTCCAAAGTGTCTTCTTTCAAAAGGTACTACAACTGTGTCCATACTCCAGGGGAGCCAGAAGATGCAGCCATTTAAGTTGGGTATGTAATTTGCATGGTTTGTGCTCGGGAAGTATGAGGTGCCCCTAGGGACATTATTCAGAATTACCATGCACATACACATATGAAACTAAATTCATTCACATACTATACTGAAATGCTCACACACACACAAGTGAAAAGCTCTCACACAAGTGAAAAGCTCTCACACACCCAACTGAAACGCGCTCACACACACAACTGAAACGCTCTCACACACACACACAACTGAAACGCTCTCACACACACAACTGAAATGCTCTCACACACACAAGTGAAACGCGCTCTCACACACACAACTGAAATTATTACGCTCACACACACAAGTGAAAAGCTCTCACACACGCAACTGAAACGCTCTCACACACACAACTGAAATTATTACGCTCTCACACACACAAGTGAAAAGCTCTCACACACGCAACTGAAACGCTCTCACACACACAACTGAAACGCTCTCACACACACACACAACTGAAACGCTCTCACACACACAACTGAAACGCTCTCACACACACAAGTGAAACACGCTCTCACACACACAACTGAAATGCGCTCACACACACAACTGAAACGCGCTCTCACACACACAAGTGAAATGCGCTCACACACACAACTGAAACGTGCTCACACACACAACTGAAACGCGCTCTCACACACACAACTGAAATGCGCCTCACACACACAACTGAAATGCGCTCACACACACAACTGAAACGCGCTCACACACACAACTGAAACGCGCTCTCACACACAATTGAAACGCGCTCTCACACACACAACTGAAATGCGCTCACACACACAACTGAAACGCGCTCTCACACACACAACTGAAATGCGCTCACACACACAAGTGAAACGCGCTCTCACACACACAAGTGAAATGCGCTCACACACGCAACTGAAACGCGCTCTCACACACACAAGTGAAATGCGCTCACACACGCAACTGAAACGCGCTCTCACACGCACAAGTGAAATGCTCTCATACATACAACTAAAATGATTACACTCTCACACACACAGCTGAAAAGCATTTCAGTATGTTGTATGAAAGCATTTCAGTATGTTGTATGCAAGCATTTCAGTATGTTGTATGCAAGCATTTCAGTTGTGTGTGTGAGAGCATTTCAGTTGTGTGTGTGAGAGCATTTCAGTTGTGTGTGTGAGAGCATTTCAGTTGTGTGTGAGAGCATTTCAGTGGAAACGGAAGCACATTTCAGTTGAAACGGAAGGTGGTTAAAGTACCCACTCCACTCCAGTTGGTGGCAGTAGTGTATGGCGTTTAATTTTGGACAAAACAGCGCAAGCGCAAAAACACAGCGCGCAAGTGAATTTCAACAGTGTGAGCACCATGACACAGCTCGCACGTAAAATTTAAACATGCAGAACTTGCAAATCACAAACTCGAGCACAAAAATATGATTGTGCACACAAATTAACAAGTCCCACACACGCGAGAGTTTTTTCTGCACGCGCGCAGAACTGTACACACGCGTGAGTTCTTTTCTGCACACGCACGAGTTCCATACAATGGGAAGCCAAACAAAGCAAAAGTGGGACGAGACAGCGGGGTTTACAGAGCTCGCACCGCGCTGACATGTCATCTGCGCGGTTCAATGGTCCGAGCCAGCGGCCAGTTCGTCAGCGCAGCGCGGACGTGTTTCCTAGCGACACCCAATGGGCAGCGCGCGCGAACAATCCTCAACAGCGCTGCGCTGACCAATTTAAACAGCGCAGCGCAAACCTTACATGCAAATTAATGTACAATAAAGAAACCCCTCCTTCCTTACCAAAAATTGGTTCTCTGCTGAAATTTAGCAGTTTTTCCCTACAGAAGACAAAGAAGAAGAAAGACAACATGAAAATGCATACATTTCTTATGTTTAATAGTGTTAGTAAAGAGTAGTGTTGTGCGTCGATACCCTACTTTGAAGAACTGCACATATGTATAGAGGCTACGGAAAGAGCTGTACAAAGCAGAAACTTCAATGACTTTCAATATCGTAGTCGTCTTGAGGAGCACGCCAACCTTCTGCTAAGGTCATTCTAAAACATTAGATATATATATCACAACACTACTCTTTACTAACACTATTAAAGATAATAAACATAAGAAATGTATGCATTTTCATGTTGTCTTTCTTCTTCTTTGTCTTCTGTAGGGAAAAACTGCTAAATTTCAGCAGAGAACCAATTTTTGGTAAGGAAGGAGGGGTTTCTTTATTGTACATTAATTTGCATGTATGGTTTGCGCTGCGCTGTTTAAATTGGTCAGCGCAGCGCTGTTGAGGATTGTTCGCGCCGCGCTGCCCATTGGGTGTCGCTAGGAAACACGTCCGCGCTGCGCTGACGAACTGGCCGTGCGGCTCGGACCATTGAACCGCGCAGATGACATGTCAGCGCGGTGCGAGCTCTGTAAACCCCCGCTGTCTCGTCCCACTTTTGCTTTGATTGGCTTCCCATTGTATGGAACTCGTGCGTGTGCAGAAAAGAACTTGCGCGTGTGTACAGTTCTGCGCGCGTGCAGAAAAAACTCTCGCGTGTGTGGGACTTGTTAATTTGTGTGCACAATCATATTTTTGTGCTCGAGTTTGTGATTTGCAAGTTCTGCATGTTTAAATTTTACGTGCGAGCTGTGTCATGGTGCTCACACTGTTGAAATTCACTTGCGCGCTGTGTTTTTGCGCTTGCGCTGTTTTGTCCAAAATTAAACGCCATACACTACTGCCACCAACTGGAGTGGAGTGGGTACTTTAACCACCTTCCGTTTCAACTGAAATGTGCTTCCGTTTCCACTGAAATGCTCTCACACATCAACTGAAATGCTCTCACACACACAACTGAAATGCTCTCACACACACAACTGAAATGCTCTCATACACACATACTGAAATGCTTTCATACAACATACTGAAATGCTTTCATACAACATACTGAAATGCTTTCATACAACATACTGAAATGCTTTTCAGCTGTGTGTGTGAGAGTGTAATCATTTTAGTTGTATGTATGAGAGCATTTCACTTGTGTGTGTGAGAGCGCGTTTCAGTTGCGTGTGTGAGCGCATTTCAGTTGTGTGTGTGAGCGCATTTCAGTTGTGTGTGTGAGAGCGTTTCAGTTGTGTGTGTGAGCGCATTTCAGTTGTGTGTGTGAGCGCATTTCACTTGTGTGTGTGAGCGCATTTCAGTTGTGTGTGTGAGAGCGCGTTTCACTTGTGTGTGTGAGAGCATTTCAGTTGTGTGTGTGAGAGCGTTTCAGTTGTGTGTGTGTGTGAGAGCGTTTCAGTTGTGTGTGTGAGAGCGTTTCAGTTGTGTGTGTGAGAGCGTTTCAGTTGTGTGTGTGTGTGAGAGCGTTTCAGTTGTGTGTGTGAGAGCATTTCAGTTGTGTGTGTGAGAGCGTTTCAGTTGTGTGTGTGTGTGAGAGCGTTTCAGTTGTGTGTGTGAGAGCGTTTCAGTTGCGTGTGTGAGAGCTTTTCACTTGTGTGTGTGAGAGCGTAATAATTTCAGTTGTGTGTGTGAGAGCGTTTCAGTTGCGTGTGTGAGAGCTTTTCACTTGTGTGTGTGAGCGTAATAATTTCAGTTGTGTGTGTGAGCGCGTTTCAGTTTGTGTGTGTGAGCATTTCAGTATAGTATGTGAATGAATTTAGTTTCATATGTGTATGTGCATGGTAATTCTGAATAATGTCCCTAGGGGCACCTCATAGGGAAGGGCGGGGGTGCACATCGACGGGTGAAACTGGGATGTCGTGCTCTCTCGGAATGCTCACATCGTGGGCTCAGTCTTCCTAGTGAGTAGGGCATAGGGAAGATGAATTGGATTGGAACGCGCTACGTGATTTGAGCGAAGGCGGCCGCAAAATGGGGGAATCTTACTGAATGAAGGAATGAGAGCCCATATGATAACGTTGACTGTACATGATGATATGCCTGAATAATTATCTTAATTCCCCGATGGGGAACGCTCGGGCATGCAGACTGTGAATGACAAGTGAATGAACCTTGACCGGGTTGCCCTCATGAGATTACGCGATTGCCTGCCATACTATGAGAGTGAATGTGCTGTTGACATGAAATACTGGCTTTTGATATTGATGCGAATGACGTTGACGCACGTCTAGTTGCCTGTGTTTTAGCGCACCGAAACAGCAATGTGATAGGTTGTGAGCAGACTTATAAAGCAGTGGCTTACATACGATTGGCTAGGAATTACCCCGCTAATGAAGTGATGATGTACAGCTGCTAGTCTTCCTTCTAGAACTACGCTGCACTTCCATTTCCCTGAAAAAAAGCGGAACGAGATGCTGCTTTTTTTGCCGCACTGGGACGTCCAAGGACTGCTCTTCAGAAAAAGATATCTGATTGAGTAGCATGAATTGTCCTACTCTGCGCTCTCCTGTCTGTGGAGCACAAATATTTGGAAGCCTTCTAGACTTGTGCGAGATCCAGAGATAGCGTGCGCCGAGCACCATGTAACACAAATGCTAAATATGTGTGTAAGATGCATATTTAGTGCTTTTAAAGTGCCGATCACAAGATGAATGCCATTGAATTTGCTTGGGCGCCAATGTCAGAAAACACCTGTCCAAGTCTCACGTGAAGCCCTGCCCAGATAAGCCCACTCCATGCACATGTCTATTTACATATCGCGATATACATGATATGTCAAAATCTCGACTGATACTTAATATCGTTGCCACAATATAGTATAATATCATCATGTCACCCAGCCCTGATATGGATATATATCAACTATTTGGACTGCAGATTTGTGCATGCTCCTTCCATAGAAAGACGTGAAGGGCATCTGATTGCAGCTTGCGTCTGGAGCATCCCATCACTCTGAATAAATTACATTAATTTATTTAAATGTAAATAACTGTTAAAATAAATGTATTGACAATTTTAATTTTAATTCATTAATTTAATAAAAATATACTGATCGTGATTATCATGTGATGAGGGTGTATTCATTGCATAATGTCAAGCACCATATGAAAGCGTAGACAGGAATCGTTAGAGGGACATCGTTAGAGGAACAGTCTGACCTAATTCCCTGGAAGGTGGTAAAATAGGTTCATGCCAGGCGATTGTAAAAGCGATTGTAAAAAGGCGATTTTAAAAAAAAAGGCAACACCTTTTTGGAGTAGTATGATACATTTTTATCTCTGCTTCCTGCTAAAATTCCCTAACTATTGTTGTGCATACATGTATGGGATTATTGTGTGGTAGGGTTGCAGCGGTATGAGATTTTCACGGTGTGATAACCGTCTCAGAAAATATAATGGTTTCACGGTATCACGGTATACGGTATTACACAATTACTATTATTAGTGAAAACAGAAGGGTTATTTTATTTATTTATTTATTTTTGAGCAAACACTTTATTATAATTGAAACTTGAAACCATTTATTTTATTGAAGTATGTGTTACACTTTTAGGAATGATGCGGCATCCAGTCTTGGTACATATGTGTAAAAAAAAAGAATCCCTTTTGAAAATAAATTAAAGAAAGCTAAAAAATTATAATAAACAGAATTATAAACATGATAAAAAAATATTATGTAACAATAACATGTTATATAACTAAAGCATGTTAGTTTACATGTTATCATAGCATGTTAAATGAACTACTAAATGAAAAATAACATCAGCTGTGTGAGCTTTTAAATTAATGTCCTATGATTATTAACAGTTAACATATACTGTAGGTGCTCGACAAAGAGTTCAGACTGCTCCTGTCTGTACCTTTATCTTAGTGGTTCTCAACTGGTTTTGCTTCAGGACAGATTTTACATTGGAAATCAAGTGTTGACCTGCCATAGATTAAACATAACCTGTATTTAATGTATCCTTTGGATTGCTTTTCCTTTTATGTTGCATAGGTTTGATCATGGTTTTCCAGTACAAGGACATGCATCAAGTGTCATTATTTTTGTTGATGATGTCAACAACAAAATCTACAGGAAGTTGTCTCTCCTCCTTTTAAAAATTGAAGAGCATATTTACTTATATGAGCCCATTATTATCCTGTTTGTTACCTAATATTACATATTTATTCTAGGGCTGTCGAGTTAATGCGTTAATAACACGCAATTAATTATACAAAAAATAACGCGTTAAAACAATTATTGCAATTAATCGCATGCTTGTAGTACCACATGTATACTCCAGAGGGCAGTAAGTGAAATTTCAGCTGTGTGAGCAACACAGTTTATACAGTAAAGAAAACAACACAGATAAGGGTTCAGATGCGAACTAAGGGATCTCAATATGTGTTTAAAGATTGAGTATTAAACTATATTTAACTTGACACAGTGACCTAAACTTATGACCTATTGAACTATTTTTATGACGCAACACACCCGAGACGCGACACAAGCATGTCTGACGCAGGTCGTATGGTAGGGTGACCACCTGTCCCGCAATAGGAAGCTTTGTCCCACGTCCCGCAAGTCATAAGCAGTGTCCCGCATTTCAATTTTGTCTGTATAATTTTTTATCTTTATTATTATTTCGGCATCATTTTATTTCATCGTACTTTAAATACAAAATCACTATAAAAAAAAGTTAATAAGAAAACACTGAACATGCGCTGCGCAGCCTTTTTTCTTGCCAGAGCGGGAAAACACTGGGGAAAAAAACTGCAACAGAAAAATAGGTCTATCCGGAGCTCCCGAAAAGAAAAAATGTCTTTGTTTGTATAATAAAGAATTGGAGAAAATATATACATGGTTAAAACCAGTTACAGGTGACCCTAAAAAAGGAGAGTGCAGGGTATGTCACCGAAGTTTCACGGACAGCTCTGCTGAAGCATTTCAGTGCCCCAAACATGACAGCTCTGATATCTTTGGCTTTGAGCATTCCTGTCACCAACACGTTCCTACTCGAGGTCACGGACCTACTCGAAGCAGCCAGATCAGACAAAACAATTTAATTCAAGATGCACTAAATCCGTTAAGAAGGCATTTAATCTTTCTAGTCTTTAATAATGGAATTGATGTGCTTATTTGGAAATGTGCTTTTTAACGATTAGATTATAATTTTCACTTCATTATATTTATATTGAGTAGGTCTGAGCTGTTAAAATTAGTTTGTATCGTAGACCTTATGCCAAACTGAGTGACCTTCACAGCAACGTCATTAATATTTACCATCACTGCAAAAATACATCTAATTTAAAATCAATATTTATTCACCTAGTACAATAATAGTAAGTTACCTCTCCCTCGTGTCCCGCATTGTCCCGCAAAATCAGGTTTGCTGACCTGCAACAGAGCAATAGCCAGGTGGTCACCCTATCGTATGGTCTTTACCTCACAAATATTTAATTACCGATTAAGGAGGTGTCCTTTAAACTGTTACACCATTTTTACCCAGTCAATCTTTATTTAAGAAACATGCTCCCTGAAATAGATGCACTTTGCTCCTTCTGTAATGCTGTAGATCAGGGGTGCCCAATACGTCGATCGCAAAGGCAATGCTGGTAGATCGCACAAAATGTAAATGTACTTTCGTTAAATTTTAATACAAATAAATATAATGTCTTTCTTCTTTTAATTTCTGTCTGACTTGCACTTGACAAGTAAATATTGACCAGGCGAGGTTTTGTTTATTCAGTTGCCATGACAACTAGGTTTGCACATAAGCCCCTTCTAAGGACTTCTGAGAACAGAGCGCGAAATTGCGATGCTACTGCCCAGATTAGGCAAAACTGTCTGATTCCATTCAGTGCAAGTCATCAGAATAAGATAAATGCCCTGGCTATTGTAATCTATTGTGCTGTAGGTGTTTTGGGTTTAGTTTTAAAACTGAATGATGTGGTGGTGCTGTAGTGGTCTAAAGCACATAACTGGTAATCTGGTAATCAGAAGGTCGCTGGTTCGAACCCCACAGTCACCACCATTGTGTCCTTGAGCAAGGCACTTAACTCCAGGTTGCTCCGGGGGATTGTCCCTGTAATAAGTGCTCTGTAAGTCGCGTTGGATAAAAGTGTAAAATGTAATGTAAATTGAACATTATTATACAGTCAGGTCTATAAATATTGGGACATCGACACAATTCTAATCTTTTTGGCTCTATACACCACCACAATGGATTTGAAATGAAACGAACAAGATGTGCTTTAACTGCAGACTTTCAGCTTTAATTTGAGGGTATTTACATCCAAATCAGGTGAACGGTGTACGAATTACAACAGTTTGTATATGTGCCTCCCACTTTTTAAGGGACCAAAAGTAATGGGACAATTGGCTGCTCAGCTATTCCATGGCCAGGTGTGTGTTATTCCCTCATTATGCCATTTACAAGGAGCAGATAAAAGGTCCAGAGTTCATTTCAAGTGTGCTATTTGCATTTGGATCTGTTGCTGTCAACTCTCAATATGAGATCCAAAGAGATGTCACTATCAGTGAAGCAAGCCATCATTAGGCTGAAAAATCAAAACAAACCCATCAGAGAGATAGCAAAAACATTAGGTGTGGCCAAATCAACTGTTTGGAACATTCTTAAAAAGAAAGAACGCACCGGTGAACTCAGCAACACCAAATGACCCGGTGGATGACCGAAGAATTCTTTCCCTGGTGAAGAAAACACCCTTCACAACAGTTGGCCAGATCAAGAACACTCTCCAGGAGGTAGGTGTATGTGTGTTAAAGTCAACAATCAAGAGAAGACTTCACCAGAGTGAATACAGAGGGTTCACCACAAGATGTAAACCATTGGTGAGCCTCAAAAACAGGAAGGCCAGATTAGAGTTTGCCAAACAACATCTAAAAAAGCCTTCACAGTTCTGGAACAACATCCTATGGACAGATGAGACAAAGATCAACTTGTACCAGAGTGATGGGAAGAGAAGAGTTTGGAGAAGGAAAGGAACTGCTCATGATCCAAAGCATACCACCTCATCAGTGAAGCATGGTGGTGGTAGTGTCATGGCGTGGGCATGTATGGCTGCCAATGGAACTGGTTCTCTTGTATTTATTGATGATGTGACTGCTGACAAAAGCAGCAGGATGAATTCTGAAGTGTTTCGGGCAATATTATCTGCTCATATTCAGCCAAATGCTTCAGAACTCATTGGACGACGCTTCACAGTACAGATGGACAATGACCCGAAGCATACTGCGAAAGCAACCAAAGAGTTTTTTAAGGGAAAGAAGTGGAGTGTTATGCAATGGCCAAGTCAATCACCTGATCTGAATCCGATTGAGCATGCATTTCACTTGCTGAAGACAAAACTGAAGGGAAAATGCCCCAAGAACAAGCAGGAACTGAAGACAGTTGCAGTAGAGGCCTGGCAGAGCATCACCAGGGATGAAACCCAGCGTCTGGTGATGTCTATGCGTTCCAGACTTCAGGCTATAATTGACTGCAAAGGATTTGCAACCAAGTATTAAAAAGTGAAAGTTTGAGTTATGATTGTTCATCTGTCCCATTACTTTTGGTCCCTTAAAAAGTGGGAGGCACATATACAAACTGTTGTAATTCCTACACCGTTCACCTGATTTGGATGTAAATACCCTCAAATTAAAGCTGAAAGTCTGCAGTTAAAGCACATCTTGTTCGTTTCATTTCAAATCCATTGTGGTGGTGTATAGAGCCAAAAAGATTAGAATTGTGTCGATGTCCCAGTATTTGTGGACCTGACTGTATATTTTTTTATTAATTAGAAGATGAATTCCATGTAGGGATACATGCAGTATTCCCAACAAGCATTTTCTTATTTTAAATGAAACTGTGTTTTTTTAGTTGGTAGATCTTATTGAGTTGGTCATTTAAAAGTAGATCATCACACAAAAAAGTGTGGGCACCCCTGCTGTTGATGAATCTGCCCCTCACCTTTTTTGGGAATGTGCCCACGCAGTAGTATTTTGGAGAATGTTATTTAAATGCTCTTTGTACCTCCAACAACTTCAAAGCATTGAAAACCATTGCACTATGTAATGAATATAATGTCTTGGCATTATTGTAAAATATATCTGTAGTATTGTGTACTGTGTATACCCCTCGCTTGTTTTAAAAAAATATATATATATCTGACGCAGGTGTTCATTGATGGGTTCTTAAACAAGCCCTCATAATAAATCTCCAACTGATTGACAAATTCACTTGTGAAATGGATTGCTGTGAACTGTGTGCCAATGATTGACTTATGATCAATAATCTGGTAGTAAACAATACATTGTATTCTAAAGCCAATTTTATATTGTTTTATCAATGATTAACTCTTCTGCCACAAGAATGTAATGCATTTTAATTAACTGAATATTTTTTTATTTTATATATATATATATATATATATATATATATATATATATATATATATAAAAAAAATTATATTTAAAGATAACTATGTATAATTATTTCATCATTATGTATTGAATTATTGTTATATGAGGGGCTTTCTCAGCAAATATTTGTATATGCGATTAATCGGGACACCATGTAATTAATCCGATTAAAAAATGTTTGACCGCCCTAATTTATACACATATTACACAGATGGAAACATTACCATGGTTAGGTCAGTGTGCTAGTCTTAAATAATAGTAATAATTATAATAAATTAATGTATTTATGAAAAATAAATACAAGCTGAAACACGTCTTGAAACTTTAACTAAAACTGCCACTGTTGTTAGAAAATTAGGTCTAATAGATTCTACTTTTAGATTATTTCATATGAAACTATAACATTTTGTAAAAATATAACAGTTTCTTTTACAATATCAAATCCTGAAACAGATTTGTAAAGGTGATGTTTGTAATTATTAATATTTTTACTATTTTGGTAAAGGGGCTACATCGGGCTGTAAGTAGTGCATAGGGGGCCACATTGTATTGCTTTTGAGATACAATGTTCTGCATTGATTTGGTTTTTGTAACTTTTAAGCCCAGAAATAGTTGTGTACTCAATTTTCTGAAGTGTATCTGTTACTAGTGAGACTATTCTGCAATTGCCTAAAGTATTATATTGCTCTACAAAGATAGATACTTTTCTAAAGTAATTATTCAATTAAAAAAACTGAATACTTCCTTGTTAATTTATTATTCAGTTTTAATAATAATTAAAAAAAAGAAATTTATAGAACTTTTAATGTTTGTCGCAAAGCGGGCGAGTTTACTTGTTTTTTTCCTAAAACATTACCCTTTTACATGCTAAAAGAGTCATGATGTGGGTCAGCACACAACTGAATAACACAACTGCATGAATATGATAAATGATTACTGCAAGATTTAGATTAACATACAGGTGTGAAGGGACTTCAACGTTTCTAAATTGTGCAAATAAAAAATACATTTACATATTCGTCTCTGGCTTGCTTTTGCTCGCATGTCAATGATTACCCCTCAGTGTGTCAATGATGCCGAGATCTACTTTTATATTTAATTTAATCACTGAGAAGGTTTCCTGCAAAATTTGTAGTACCAAACATCACAAGCAGCCTCAAGAATGGACACAGAGTGGGCATATAAGACTTTTCCTTTGCCAGAATATTGCACTACAGATCGCTAAGTTTGTTCTAAGGGGAAAGTGAGATGTGCATGGTTGCCAGATTGCACAAAATAAGTATAACATTAGGCGGAATATTTCCAATTTAATCCGCAAGTATAAATCTCAAACTGGGGGTGCTTCGTCTCTTATCTGGCAACCCTGAGCATGTTAAACGCTTGTAGAGACGCGTTAAGGCAAGTAAACTGAAATATCAAATGAAAAATAAAAACACTTTTACGATAAATGTGCTGCGGGCCACATTAAACCATGTGGAGGGCCTGATCCAGCCCGTGGGCTGTATTTTGCCCATGTCTGCTTTAGCTGTTTGCGAGATTATCATTAAATCTACGTCGGCAGTCCTAAATAGTCTATCACTTGGGTGGCCGCCGAAATATCTTCAATGAGAGAACAATGGCATTGCTCTTTCCCTGCTGTCTGCGACCCAGTCCGAATTAACCATTTGAGAAACACTGCTTTAACTCACACACACACTCATGTCAGACCCCCTCGCCTCGCTTCTCGCTGACATTTTGTCCGCTGTGCGCGTGCATGCCTGTGTGTGTGTGTGTGTCGCAAGTTGACGAGTCTGACTGGCAGACAAGGAATAAAGGAGATGCGCCAGCGCATATGAGATTCTCCGTCCGGTTGCATTTTTTCTCAATACCGTAGAAAAGCAAATGTACATGGTATGATAACCGTCAATTTTCAAACCGTGGTATACTGTGAAACAGGTATACCGCTGCAACCCTATTGTGTGGTAATCATGAACAATGTTAACATCCACCTTTTGATCTAAATTGTCATCCTCTGTCCATTCACCATACAGTAAGATGTTCTGTGACACTGACTGGTGTAAGTTCAGTTCAATTCAGCTTTAAATATATAGTGTACAACTCTGAAATACAAGAGATGAATATTAAGATCATGCAATTTGCATTTGTGGAGAGTTTTGTGGATGTGGTGGGCTATATATGATAGATGAAGCATATGGGGCAGGATTGTCTTTTCAAGCAGGCTGGATATGACAGGAATGGCAGGCAATTTTTTGCAATTAAATAAGTGCACTTGCCAGGTTTGTTAGGTTAATGACATTAAGTCTTTGAAAATTATTCAAGAGTTTTTATTTTTTATTTTTAGATGCTTAGTATCATGTAAACAAGATATATGGGATTTTCTTCATCCCCAAAATATCTGGTGAAAAAAAAACAGTTGGCCACTTAAATTTTTGTCAGAAGGACCCTTTTGGTCTAATTTGGTGATCCTCAACCTAATGTGGGTGATGTGGACCATACTTTATGCTCATAGTTAGACGAGTCTTGGTCAGGGGCAAAACAGACATATTGGCTCTGTAAAATGATAGAAAACCACAACCATAAACTATGTAGTGAAAGCAAATGAGCGAATGATTGGTTGACAGTACCAGCATTTCCAGCTCTCAAAAATAATGGGGTAAAAAAATTCAGCTCTGTAATTAAAAGGAATATTACCGGCTCATTACAAGTTAAGCTCAATCAACAGCATTTGTGGCATAATAGTGACTACCAAAAAAATGTATTACCAATATGTAGGTTCCCCATTCCTTCAACACAACGTCGAAGTGAGCGACAGACGGGCAACGTCTAGGTTACTATTGTAACCTTCGTTTCCTGATGGAGGGAACAAGACGTTGTGTCCTCCCGGCTATGACGCTGAACCGAGCCACTGAGAATGGCCGAACCTCATTCTCGGCTCCTCAGGGCAAAAACCTGAACAGACGCATATTTCCCTCCCTTTATACCCGTATGTCCGGTGGCGGGACATGCAAATTCTGTCTGCCAATTTCTCATTGGCCTTTTCTCAAGTTCAGAGATGCGCGAGGCTATCAAGAGAGACCCCTAGTGTCGCTTCTTCGACACAACGTCTCGTTCTCTCCATCAGGGAACAGAGGTTACAATAGTAACCTAGACGTTAACATGATTTGAATGTGATAAAATCACTTACTAGCCTTTTCTGTGTAAATTTATATCAAATTTTTCAACTTTGTTAACATGACAATGTAAAGCAATAAAAAAAATAAAAAAATTATTGTGCCTTGTGATCAGAGCTGATGTTGAAGACAATATTGTGTTCTGCCTGATAATAGAGCAAGTCCATTTACAGCTTTATAATGGAATTTTAGAATAATTTAGTGATGAAAAGATGAGCTTAAATGTTTTTGCACTAGTGAAAACAATGTAGCAATGTTTGGAGGCAAGACAGTAGTCAGGTTTTTAGGTTATAAATGCACACACTAGTTTCTGTGCATCATGTCAAAATAGCATGTTCTTCACATGCATTGGCGTTGTGTGACATCACTGTATGACATCTCTGTCCATTACTGGAAGGTTTTTAATTATCTATAAATTAGTAAGCTTATTGGTTCTAATTAGGGGTGTGGTGTGATTCATCACAAGACTGATTGGGGATAATTACATAGGACTCCAGCATACACACATAAGCTCTGGATCCAGCCACTTCATGTGTTTAGTAGTCTCAACACTTACGGCTAAATGAATGGCACAGGACTGTCAGGGTGTCACACCAAGAGTGATTACAATATTCTTAGCACTGATCTGAGACCAACAATGGCATCACCTAGAGGTTTGTCTTGCTTCCACTCAAACACAGCCTGTTTAACTGTGTTAATTGCAAACTGATCGCAGCAAAGCAAAATTTCAACAATCATTCCAGTGACAACAATGCAAAACAAATTCTACTGTATTGGTGCAAAATGCCCTATTGTTTGTTGAAAAATTGTGAGAGAGGTTCTGGTGTAGTTGAGTTTGATTAAATCTACCTAAAGTTGAGCATTCCAGACAATGCACTGATCTGAAACTAATGACATTTTTTTATTGAAAGGACATTGGATTGAAATTGAGATATGACACGACTGCTCACATAAGCGCCACTGCGCACATGCGCTACCTGCCAGAATATGTCTCCTACAAACTTGACAATATCTTTCAAATCATGAAAGGAGGCCTGGCTACAAATAACATACAGCAAAAATAGTAATTATTAATTGCTGAAAATGCCACTTCTGTCTGTTGAACTTTTATTAGATATTATAAATATCTTATGTAGTATTTTGTGGTACTAACTTAAAATGGCTAAATCCTCTAGTCTGGATTTGTCGATCTTTATCAAAATCCATTCAGACTGCATATTTTGCTCTATAAATTTAGATCAATATTTGATAAGGATGGATAAGGATTTGCCAGTGAATGTTAGGCTGCCCAGTATCTCCTGCTTTGAACCAAGCCAATCAATTGTCCTTCTTTTCCTCTGTGTGCTCAATCTACAGGTTCCTGAGGCAATCGCAAAATGCCAGCGAGCAGGCATTACCGTCCGTATGGTCACTGGAGACAACATAAACACAGCCCGTGCCATCGCCACCAAGTGTGGAATCCTGCAGCCTGGAGAGGACTTCTTGTGTCTGGAGGGCAAAGACTTCAACCAGCAGATTCGTAATGACAAAGGAGAAGTAAGGAGCTGGAGAACTTGATGTACAGTTGAGATACAAGGACATGCAAAGTGCTTATTTAAACATTGTCTCTATCTCTAGGTGGAGCAAGAGCGTCTTGACAAGATTTGGCCCAATCTGCGTGTTCTGGCCCGTTCCTCCCCAACAGACAAACACACTCTTGTCAAAGGTTAGAATCTTACAAATTATTTGGTGAATGGATAGTTTGCAGTTTACACTTTCAATGTACTGTTATACCGTATTAACATTTATACATACACTTCATGGTCAAAAGTATGTGTACACACCTTCTAACTAATGGCTTTTTTAACACCTTTGTGATGATTTGGAACTGGTAAGACCTAAATTTGTCCCATTTGTGACTAAATGGGAGCAAATCCCCACAGCCATGTTACAACATCTAGTGGAAAAGTTGAACCAGAAGAGTGAAAGCTCTTCTGGTGGACCAACTCCCTATTAATGCTCGGGATTTGGAAAACTTGTAGGACAAATGAGTGTGAGGTCAGGGGGCCCACATACTTTTGGTCATGTTGTGAAGCCCTGTTCTTATTGTGGTTACCTGTTATGAATCCAAACTGAAATAATGGATGCTTTTAGTTTGGTTGAGGCTTAACAACCAAATTAAAACAGAGATTTTTTTTGTTTGTGTGTGCAGGTATTGTTTTATATTTAATTCATGTAGGTTAAATATTGTAACCTATTTTGGTTTTCCCTAAAGCAGTGCCTGTGTTATTGTCTTTCAGGCATCATTGACAGCACAGTTGGAGAGACGAGACAGGTGGTGGCTGTGACTGGAGATGGAACCAACGACGGTCCTGCTCTTAAAAAAGCAGATGTTGGTTTCGCTATGGTAAATCATGTCTTTTTTGTGGTTCCCCAGTCAAATCGGTGCTCTTTTTTTTTCAGATACAGGTTTCACACTATGGAGGACATGGAGTGCCACTCAGAATAAAATAATACACTAATAAATAACTTTTCAAATGACAAATATACATATGTAATGCTATTCATATTTAAAAATTTAATTAAATCTAACTATTTAATAATAACTTTTTTTTTAGATGCATCTTTTAAAATGCATTTTATAATGCCTGTAGTTTTTTATTTGCCAATCTAGTTAAAAAATGCCATTGGACAGTTCACACATGGCAGCAACCAATGAACTTTTGACCGAATTTTAAGATACACCCCCTTAGACATAGCATTACTGCCAGTAAAAAAGACAGATAAAACAAAACTTTACTATACAGTTTTCAAATTACCGATAATACTTTTACTCAAGTATTGTAGTCGAGATATTGTGCATTGAGTCTTACAGTAATTGTCTTTCAAATACTGCCTAGAATAGCTGACATACCTTCATCCAAGTCTGTTCAGCCTTTGTTTTGTTTGTTTTGCTTTTAAGACGGCTGTCTTGCTGCAAAATTGTCAGTTGCAATTTTGGGGTGCTTGTCTGGCTCATTCGATGAGGGTTTGGCAGCAGGTGTTAGACTGTGTCAAAGATTGTCTTAATAACTGGAGAGGTTTTGTCCCAATCCCTGTCCAATATCCCCTGCTCTGCACCAAGCCAAAATGCCTCAGGACATCATTACAACATGTGGTGCTTGCTCATGTGCTCATCAGTGGGTTAGCAACGCTCATGGAGCCCCTGCTTGTTGATCAGATGACCCCACAATGAGACATAACAATTAGTATGTGCTTCTAAAATAGCACTCTGTATGGAGAGTGTAAGACATAGACACACCATCTTACATTTAGATACACAATGCTGCTAAATTGTCTTTTTATTGCAAAAGTCGGTTGCAGTGTTGGGCTGCGTGTCTGGCTCATTCGATGAGGGTTTGGCAGCAGGTGTTAGACTGTGTCAAAGATAGCCTTAATAACTGGAGAGATATTGTCCCAATCCCTGTCCAATAGCCCCTGCTCTGTACCAAGCCAAAATGCCTCAGGACATTATTGCAACATGTGGTGTGGGCTCGTTTGCTCATCGGTGGGTGAGCAATGCTCATGGAGCCCCTGCTTGTTGATCAGATGACCCCACAATGAGAAGTAACAATTAATATGTGCTTCCAAAAATGCACTTTGCATAGAGTGTAAGACATAGACACAACATTTATATACACAATTCACACTGAATCTTACATATACTGTAGATGCTCAAAAATTCAAAACCTAAGAAGTTTTCAAAAGCAGTTGGTGGTGCAATTGTGGTAACTGCCAATTGGAGTACATTAGGTTAGAAAGAGGCCATGGATGGTACATTGTTTCAGAAATAGAAGCTCAGAAGCTGTTCTATTTGTGGTGCTTAGGCAAGCTGCGTGCCTTCAAGGCCAAGGATCGAGATGAGATGGTGCGGAAAGTAATCGAGCCAATATCCTGTGAAGAGTTAAGTTAGCCATGCAAGACTTTTTTAGCTGAAATATCCTGATATAAAACACATCCGCAGCCATGAAGAGGGCCAATTAAAACGTCTAGGTTACTGTTGTAACCTCCGATCCCTGATGGGGGGAACGAGACGTAGTGTTGAAGAAGCGACACTAGGGGTCTCTCTTGAGAGACTCGTGCATCGCTGAACTTGAGAAAAGGCCAATGAGAAATTGGCAGACAGAATTTGCATGTCCCTCCCCCAGACATATGGGTATAAAGGGAGGGAAATATGTGTATGTCCATTCAGGTTTTGCACTGAGGAGCCGAGAATGAGGTTCGACCATAACAGTGGCTCGGTTCAGCGTCGTGGCCGGGAGGACACAACGTCTTGTTCCCTCCATCAGGGAACAAAGGTTACAACAGTAACCTAGATGTTCCCCATCTGTCGCTCACTTCGACTTTGTGTACAGGAAGCGACACTAGGGGTCCATATTCGGGAGAAACCTGAGAAAGAGGAGAATGTGGGTACCACAGCCCGAAGGGGGTGCAACAAAGAAAACAAACTGAACAGAGTATTCTCCTCCCGGACCTCCACCGGGGGAAGGAGTGGTCTGTCTACCAGCTCTGGAGGAAAAATCTCATTCCCTGGGTCGTCCATCTCAGGAACGCTTGGGAGCCTTCCGGGTCCCCGGGTCCATGTTCGGGAGACGGGGGGGGTTTGCAATTCCTGCGGGGTGATCGAGAGCTGGGCCCAGGTTGGGGTGGTGCTGCACGTTTTCTGGAATCCTCAGGAGGACGCCCTCGGCGAGCAGATGGAGCATGGCCCACGCTGGTGGCGCCACGGGGCATGATGTGAGAAGTGGCCTCCTTCTGTTTCTTCTGGGTGAAGTCCTCCACAGTGTCGCCGAAGAGACCGAACTGGGAGACAGGGGCGTTGAGGAAGCGTGGTTTGTCCACATTCCTTATCTCGACCAGTTTCAGCCAAAGATTTCGTTCCTGGACCACGAGGGCGGCCATAGCCTGCCCGAGTCCACGCTGTGACCTTCGTGGTCCTGAGGGTGAGGTCGGTCGCTGAACACAGTTCCTGCAACACGTCGGGGTCAGGACTCCCCAAGTGCAGATCTTTGAGTGCCTTGGCCATGGCATGCAGGGCAGAGGCGGCCTGTCCAGCGGCACTGTAGGCTTTGGAGGTCAGTGATGATGTCATCCTACAAGCCTTGGAGGGGAGCACCAGGTGATTCTGCTTGGTGCCGGCATTCTCGGAACACAGGTGGATCGCAGCGGCTCTGTCCACCTGGGGCACCGCCGAGTCCTCGTGGGCTGCTCCCGTGTCGAGGGATGTATGCGTGTATGAGCGAGGATGTCGGCTGCGAGCAGTGAAAGATTCCCTCCACGACCTCGTCAGCTCATCATGCAGGCTGGAGTGGCGTTCCTCTTTAAGAAGGAAAGCCGCGACTGCTACGTTGCCATGGTATGGTTCTCGCAGTGAGTACACAAACCATCCACAAATGCTGCCTCGGTGTGATCGCTGCCCAGACACACGAGGCAGCGCCTGTGACCGTCAGTAGCAGAGACAACTTGACCATATCCAGGAACTATACTTGAACTACACTATACTTAAATACTTGTCCTGAAAACGACATTCAACGCCGCTGTGTATTGCTCTTTTAGAGAAATATTCTCTTTTAGAAGTGCTGTTGAAGCACCGAGGGGCAAAGCTGCACTGTTGTGAAGAGATGGAAAAAGCAGCTTATAGGCACTGTAGATCCAAAAGCATACGCTCTTGTAGAGATGAGTGAAACAGTCTGTGAATACAGCTCGCTGATCACACAACCGCTCGGCCCTGAAGGAAAAATCTGAATGGACAGACGCATATTTCCCTCCCTTTATACCCATATGTCCGGGGGAAGGACATGCAAATTCTGTCTGCCAATTTTTCATTGGCCTTTTCTCAAGTTAAGAGATGCGTGAGGCTCTCAAGAGAGACCCCTAGTGTCGCTTCTTCAGCACAACGTCGAAGTGAGCGACAGACGGGGAACTCATTCTATTGTAGTTCTTTCCCCTTTTAACTCTGTTTTCCTTTCAACATTTTTGATGTTATTCCTGAAAATAAACCAGTATCTCCAATTCAAAATGAAGTAGACATTTCCAGTATTTACGAAGACACTCATGTAATATTTCTGAAAATCAGCTGCTTGCTTTGTGTTTCAGGGAATTGCTGGCACAGATGTTGCAAAGGAGGCCTCTGACATCATCCTTACCGATGACAACTTCACCAGTATTGTCAAAGCTGTGATGTGGGGACGTAACGTCTATGACAGCATCTCCAAATTTCTGCAGTTTCAACTGACTGTCAATGTAGTGGCTGTAATTGTTGCCTTCACTGGGGCATGCATCACACAGGTACATTAACATCCTCTGACCAGACTTGTTTTTGCATTTCATATTTTATTATACAGTACTTCATCTGTAAACAACATCTTTACTCTTAAGTCATTGAGAAAAGACAATACTGGATAAAAAAAAAAATAATAATAATTTCATGTACCAATCAAGCTTTAGGTCCTGGGCTATTTTTTTTTTTTAATAAAATTTCCTTTGTAACACTGATATAAGAAGAAATGTAAATAGTGATTTTAGAAAATTATTTAAGCACACTTATTCATATGAATTTAAAGCTATTTAATGTGACATTTATGTTAACATTAACATTTTTCAAAGATGTTTAGAAAAAACATCCTGGCAAAATCACCAAATATTTAAAACATTTGAAAAGCCCAAAATATCCTCTTTAAGATGCAAAGTGGCATATATGGGCTCAAAAATTCACTAGAAACAAATGCCTCAACAAAAGACAAAAATTAATAACTGGGTTCCAGGCAGATAAACATAAGTGTACTTGGTGGTTAAGCATGCCATTGTGGGGGACAATTCATCATAGTGACCATTATTAAAGAATGCAATCATAAAGACAAAGGAACTGTACAAGCCAAGACAAAGTCTTATATATTTATTTAAACATGGTGTGGCCATTTAGCGCTGTTGCCAGATTTCAGCTAATATGGGGCCGGCCAGTCTTACTGGGTCCCAGCCTAACAACATTACATATGACAATACTGTTAGAATGTCCTTTCTGTAGAGTCTTACTCTGGTTTGTTGTGTCTGCAGGACTCTCCTCTTAAAGCCGTTCAGATGTTGTGGGTAAATCTAATTATGGACACTCTGGCTTCTTTGGCTCTGGCAACAGAACCTCCGACAGAATCACTCCTACTGCGAAAACCTTACGGACGGAACAAACCACTAATTTCTAGGACTATGATGAAGAACATCTTAGGTCATGCCGTTTACCAACTTGTCATCACATTTACTCTTCTCTTTGCTGGTAAGAGGCTTTGCTATTCGTGATAAGGTTTTACCAAAATGTAGTTTTACCACAATCAAATGAGTTCCAATATCTCAAATATTATTTCCATTTGTGTAGCCAGAGTACTACTGAGTGGGATATAGGGGAGACCCAGTTACCGTTCCTGAAAGTTGTAAAATATAAGGTCAAAATCACTGTAGTAGTAGTTTTATATGTTGATCTTAACCTGTTGATACCTGTTGACACGGTGGTGACGTCACTCTGCTTACATTTAATATATAATTTACTGTCTATAAATGTAATTAATGTTAACAAATTATACATCTTTTCAAAGGTCTAAGGGTTCAGCGTTGATATCTGATCTCTGTTTCACTATAGCAATGCTCCAGAAACAGCAATTTAGTTATTTGTGCCAGAAGTACAAATGAAAACATGCAATATCAAAATGGGACTTCATACATTTGTTATGAAAACTTGATCGCCAGATGAATCCTGTTTGCCACACTTGGGTCCATTGTCCTTGACAAGTGTTCTTTGAAAAACTTCAGTAGCACTTTTTGTCCATAAAAGTGATAAATCTGAGAAATGTTGATATATTCTCTATTGTTTACATGAGATCTCGCCTGAAAGAATTACCCTTTGTCATCGTTCTTCAACAAACTATGCATTCTCTGCAGCATTCATGTTGTAAAACTGTATATTATCTTATATATTAGAGTTTTGTAAACAAAATAGTCTCCAAAGTCTATTTTTTAAAATGGGTTGTAGATTTATTCATAATAGCCAAGCAGTGCAGTCAGATTTTGTGTTGTCTTGAAAGGCGGAGCCTTAATTTTACTCTGTACGCTTCCAGCAGTTTTACTGAGAAAAAGGCTTGCATTAACCTACTTTCTTTAGACTTGCGGCTTTTAGAACCTTGCATTTTTGGGTTCTCTTGGCACTTTTATCATTGTTTTTTTAGATTATAAAAACATGTTCAGCACAAAATATTTCCATTACAATAAACTTAAGCTTCTTTAACTTTATAAAATAACAACATATATTAATTCTGAAACTTCGGAACTAAAGCTAAAAGTGTCTTTCGAAAGATACTACAATGGTGTCCATACTCCAAAGGGTCCAGTAAATACAACCATTTAAGTTCAGGTATGTCATTTTCATGGTTTGTGCTCAAAAAGGGGTTGTATATCCAAAGGTTAAACAACAAATCCTCTTAAATTAGAATATTCTTTTGTAAATTGGAACCTCCAAACTAAAATTACAATATTATCATATTTTTGCTTACCTGTTGGTTAAACTGGTGAACACAAAAAAAAACACTAGGTTGTACTGTGTTTTCAGGGCGAGGATATTTCTCATAATTGCCAGGTTGGGGCAAGTTATCAAATTTTTTGGGGGGCAAGTTCTGGTTTAATGGTTTTGTATGTTGTGGTATCATTTTTGCTGTTATACCCCTTAAACTAAGGGGGGTGCTATATTGTGAAAAAAATGTTATGCTTAAAACATTAAAGTCTCTGTATACATAAGGCAGATCAAATGGGGGTAGAAATATTTATAGAAAAATAAAAGTCATACACATTGCACATAATAAGACAAGTCATATATCAAATGAAAGCTCTCACGTTCAGGAATGTAACTGTAAAGATAATTTAATTTAATACAGTTAATAACACAGTTCGAAAGATTTTTAAAAAGAATCACAAAATGAAATTTTATTTCTGTAAGTCATCAAATACAAATGTCTCTTATATGTTCCAATAACTACTGCTGTATGCCCCAAAAAGCCAAATGTTTTATATCTGCTTTTACCTTAGGAAGTTCTTTAAAAACTGTGTTTTATATATATATATAAGATGTCAGAACAAAATATGCCATCCATAATGGAAATCATGCAAATCAAATGATCAGAAAATATGTTTTTGACTATTGATGATGAAATTCGCAAAGAAGAGGATCTCAGCTTTCTAGTGACTTCTAGATTGAGCTTCTAGTCTACTCAGAGGCTAAGATATTCAATGAAATAACAAAGGACTGACTGTATATGGACGAGCACTCTGAGGGCTAAAATGAGTTAGAGCGCCACCTACAATTCAGATCTGTAAATTGTGATGGAATTTGATGGGGGGAAAACAAATATTTTTTCTAGTGCTTTCTGCTACCCAGGAGTATAAAATGAGACTTTTCAAAGTGAGGTTGAGTGAACAGAACCAGAATTAAATGTTTACAAAGTTGGGACAACAAAAATGCTTTTTTTTTTTTTTTTTTTTGCTATGTTTATCATAACATGGTAACATTTTTTGCAATTTGTCCAAAGTATGTGTATGTTGAGCTTTTAAAAATGAGTCAAAAATTGCAGACAGCGGCCCAAAAATACACCTGATTATAAGGGTTTAATTAATTTTGTTTTTCATTTTTGTTTTACTGTTGACACTTTGCTGCAAAGCCTATAATAGGCTGTTTAATGGCTGGTTTCATTTAACTCTTTCCCCGCCAGCGTTTTTAAAAAAAGTTGCCAGCCACCGCCAGGGTTTTTGACAATTTTCGCTAAACTTTAATGGCCCGCAGAATATTTTCTTCCATGAATATATGAAGATGCTATATATCAAAATAAAGATCTGAGCCTCTGCTTTTAGGCAAAAAAAAACCGATTTTATTTTATCTTCATTTGTTCTTTTTTATTGCCACTTGAACAGAGGTAGGTTTTGTCAAAAACAACATTTCGGACAAAAAGCTGAGAAAAAGGCATTTTTATCAAACAAGTGCTTTAGTATTAGTATGGTGTTCCACTTCACGTTTGAGACGATCGCAGTCTGTTTCTTTGATCAAAGAGTTGCGTACTCTCTCAAAACATGCGTGCGGGTCTTCCTTACCGTATACCACCTAAAACACGGATACCCGGAAAATTCCGTGTTTGGCGGGGAAAGAGTTAATTTACCACATTTAGTGTGACAATGTGCCCACTTAAGGCATACAATTTTATTATAGCTAAGAATTAAAAGTATAATCGTATCATGAGAAATATTTATTTGAGTAAAATGTGTTGTTCTTTGTAAGGAGTTAATTGCCTCCATTTCAACTTGAGTGAAAACCTGCCACAAATAGGCATTATTACTGTAAATCCTGGTTTTAAGCCAGCTTGTGTTCCCTGCTTGTCAAACAGATCACATCACAGACTAGCTAAAGCCCTAAAGCATGTCACAGTGCTGCAGGATGGATCACTGTAAATGTTCCCATGTTGTGCTATTGCCAACTAATTAGACAAGTTTAAGTATATCACAAGTTTACCTTGCCTGTGGATTTAGAAACAATGACACAGTAGACCCCAGTCTGTGGAGTTTGAAAATACTTTTTCATCTCTCTCTCTCTTTGGGCATTACACTTGACTGAAATGTATTTTTTAATTAAGGAGAACATGTAGTATTTTGTGAAAATTTCCTTAAGAGCCGAAAACATACAACACTGTATGAATTTAATTACTGAAACTATCTTGCTGTCCCCAAAGGTGAGAAGTTGTTCAACATTGATAGCGGCCGTAACACCCCACTCCACTCCCCGCCATCTGAGCACTACACCATCATCTTCAACGTCTTCGTTATGATGCAGCTCTTCAATGAGATCAATGCCCGCAAGATCCACGGCGAGAGAAACGTGTTTGAGGGAATCTATCGGAACCCCATATTCTGCAGTGTTGTTCTGGGAACCTTTGCTCTGCAGGTAAAACATAATCACAAAGTTGAAAGTCAGTTTGATAGATTGATTGACGAGGAGCTGTTTAGTCTTTGTCACTTACCAATATGCACACTCCTGTAACCGCAAATAAATCAATTTTGTAAAAAGTTGCAACGTTGCTTAGCATGTGTAATCGGCCTAAATTTAGGTTCCTAAATTATATTACTAAATTATTGTGTTACTGTTAATAATAATCTTTATTTTCAATTGAACATTAATCATATTGCCACCGTTTTATAAATGCAATAATCCACCTGAGGCCATGGGTTACAGTTGTTTTTACCATGATTACAGACAAGCACTCCACTTCGCAAAACAACACCGTCTCAATATTGTGGTCTCAAAATAATTTTAACTCTTAAGCCTCTTTTGGCATATTGCTTTATTAAAGTTGAAGTGGACTAATGGTATATACTTTGTTACAGATTGTTATTGTGCAGTTTGGAGGGAAGCCATTCTCCTGCATAGCCCTCACCATTGATCAGTGGCTCTGGTGTGTGTTCATAGGGGTTGGCGAGCTGCTCTGGGGTCAGGTAAGGCTAATTCTTATACAGAGTATCTGCGAGTTATTAAAAAGTATTACATTCTCCTTTAATATAGCAGCTGCACACTGCCAAGTTTAAGGGACTCAGTCAAAGATGCTGTGTTGCATGTATCTAAATGAAATGATGTAATACATCAGACACTCCTTTAAGTCAGGTCAAGGCATTTTTATTTGTGTATCGCTGTTCACAATGCACGTTGATTCAAAGCAGCTTTACAGAAAATCATGCTGTAATGTCTTAAATCTGGATTTTTCATCATTACTGCAGAAACAACATAAAATTCTTCGTCATTTTTGGGCATACAGATGAGTGTAAGTCATCATTAAAGACTATAAAGGGTCTACCTTTATTTGTGTACATTCACAATAACAACAAAACCATGTGCTTTTGTAAATTAAAGAAAATAAAAAGAGTGAGCTGTAAGCAGTCTCTGTGTTCATGAGCATATTTCTGAAACTCGTCACAAAAATGAACTGAAACACCGCAAATACTTATCACACAAACATAAAACATATGTCTAAAGAAAGCTTAAAATTTAAAACAAATATTCTCCTGCAATGTAATCTGTATGAAACAAAGTGATGTACAGTTTTCCTGGCCCAGCTAATTTATCTCTAATGTGATCCCACCTACCAGCAGAGTGCACTATTCATACGGTAATGTACTGAGACGATCAATGCAAATGGTAAACGACCCCGACTTTGTCTTAAAAACAGCAAGTTCGTTCATTTTTCTGTGCGTTTGAAAGACAGCACGATGCACGATACAAATGAGAAAACTCCTGGATAGTGACGAAGAGTTCACATTTTCCTCAGAAGAAGAGCAGGACGCCGATGAACGTTTGTATTTTGAAGAGAGACTTTTAGTTTTAATTAGTTGACATGCTATTTTATATAAACATGTACATATTTTACTAGTGGGACTGTTTCCTCACTTGCCAGCCAGGATTCAGAGTATTGACATTTGAAATATGTCCTAATAAGCAAGTTTTAGTTACATTTTAAATGCTGTTTCAGCTAAAGCAGGTATTTAAATTGTATGCTGTATGATATAAATATGATATGTAATATGATACATTTTTAGATTATATATTTTATAGTGTTTATGCTGCCTCATTATCATCAACAAAGCTTGTGCTTGCAAATATGGGTTCAGGTGTAAATGAGTAAAATGCACTTTAAATATGCCCATATTAGAAAATCAGCATATTATAATGATTTCTGAAGGATCATGTGACACTGAAGTCTGCAGTAATGATGCTGAAAATTCAGCTTTGATCACAAATCGCATTTTACAATATATTCAAATAGAAAACTGTTCTTTTAAATTGTAAAAATAGTTCACAATATCACTGTTTTTACTGTATTTTGGATCAAATAAATGCAGCCTTGGTGAGCAGAAGAGACTTCTTTTAAATGGTAGTGTAGGTCTAAAATTAAGTAAAGTCTTTATGTAAAGAATATGTATAGTCAGATTACTTCTTTTAACTTAAAACTTGATTTTGATCATTAAGTCTCCTCATATTCATTCTCTTTCTGTCACATTCCTCATTGATAGGCCCAGGGGAGTGGTCGTTTGTCTCCTCAGGTGTGAATTACAATCCATATTCATGATAGTGCATGCCTCCTCGCATATGACCTTTCTTAACAGTAAAAGTGTCTAACAAAAGTTCAATTACTATATTGTTTTGTATGAATGGGTGATCAGGATGATTTTCACATCATTTTGTAGCAAAAACTCTAGGCTACAAGATCCAGTTATCTAAAGGCTTGTGGACAAATGCTTAGTATGCTTTTATGGCCTTATTTCAATGACTTAAATTTATTTATTTTTTTTCAAAAACCATGCATAAACATTATTTTCTCAAAAATACAAACATGTACACACATGTTGCTCACATATTATTGTAGCCCAGTTTGTGCTGAATACAGTGTTATCAGACTTTAGCCATTAATGTGTTTTTAAGCAACTGAAAAAAGCACAAATGTCAAGGCATGTCAGAACTTCTTCAGGGCCCAAAACACCTGCAGACCCCAGAGGGTTAATGACCTTAAACGTTGTTAAATTATGTAAATTAACATGTGTATTGTTAATTGTTGTATTTATGTGTTTAAAGCAATATTTCCCTGGTTAATCCCACTATTTAGTGCTTTTTGTTTTTTAAAAACATTTAAATTGAAAAGCCATCAAAGAACTTAAATGTTGTTCAATTAAACCTTGTAACAATATGTTTTTGTGTGTCACTAATCAATTAATCAATACCTCTTTTAAATCTCCCAAGCCTTTATTTCTTTTAATCACAGCAATACTTTATAGGTATTATAGGTTGTCAGAAGAACGCATTTACAGATGACATAATGAGAGAGAGAGGGAGAAATGCACAAGTTCTCAGTGGTGCAATAATGAAAACGTCATGGCAGAATGCTTGAGCGTGGGTGATGTAGAACATCTTTAGTTCCCTCTTCAATCCCACTGGGAGGGCAGGGAAGGGGGAGGTGGAGCTGTGTGTGATTTCAAACCTGTGGGAGGGATAGAGGGAAGCAGGCAGACAGTAAGTTGAGAACGATTGCAACCACCTCAAAGTTCAGCTCTCAAAAAGTTGACACTAGTATGAACTCAGCAGCACAAGCGATTCCGCATCAGTGTGAGAAATGTTTCAATATTTGAAAATACATTTCAATTGCATTTGTTTACCTTTTGTGAGGGCTTTTTTCCCCTAAACATTTAAAAACATGGTGTTATCCATTTATGCCAGATACTTAAATGGAATCACTTAAAAGAAAAGTTCACCCAAAAATTATAAATCTCTCATCATTTACTCAGCCTGCTGTCTCAAACACTTTTTTAAACTCATACAAAGATTTTCTGAGGAATATATGATTTTTTTTCAATGGGGTTCAAAGTGTTCAAGCTTAAAAGAGAACATAAACACATAAAAACATAAACATATTGTAAAACTTTACAATAGTAACAATTATACACAAACAAAGAACATCTTGGGTTATTTAACTGTAACCCTTGTTCCCTGAAAAAGGGGAACGAGATGCTGCGCATGATTTAGCGCTTTGGGAACGTCTTTTAGGAGTGACCAGCTGTGATGTGTGCAACACGTCAATGAAATTGACTGGAATTTATAGCCTCTGCTGGTGACATCAGGATGGGCCAGTACCAGGGGTTATAAATAGAGGTGCATCGTCAGGTATTTTTTTTCTGAAGAGCAGTCCTGGGGCATCCTCCGTGCGGCAATGAAGCGCAACATCTTTTTCCGCTTTTTCAGGGAACAAGGGTTACAGTTAAGTAACCCGAGACGTTACCTATCAAAAGCTACACTTTGATGCTGCGCTTGATTAAGCACTTTTGGAACGAGAATACCCACGCCGCCACACTGCAGGATGTCTGGACCACTCACGGTTGTGTAGTTTGTGTTCACAAGAACGCGAGAGGTCTCAGACATGAGCTTTGATGTTGACTCAAGGACGTAAGAGCCCGTAAGAGTGGCATGAACATCCAAACTATAAAATCTTATGAATGTATGTGGAAAGGACCAGCCTGCCACATTACAAACATGCTGTTGAGGGACACCTCCAGTCTAAGCTTTAGAGGAAGCGACCCCCGGTAGAGTGAGCCCTGATACCTACTGGCGAAGCTTGACCACGTGCCTCAAAGGCCAGGGCAATAGCATCCCTCACCCAATGTGAAATTGTATGTTTGGTGGTCCCCCCGTTATGGCCCCCATGACAAACGAATAGTTGCCCTGACTTACACCACCAGCTAGTGCGGTGGACGTAAGCCTGAAGGGCACGAACTGGACACAGTCTGTGAAATTTATCCTGATCCGGCGTTGTAAACGGCAGAGGACAGGAGGCCTCAAGAGTGACCAGATATACGGTTGAGAAAGGAACCTTAGACAGGTAGTCAGGATGTGGATGCAATATCGCTTTTGCCATTCTTCAAATCAAATCACTTTATTGTCACACTACTGTGTACACAAGTGCAACAGTAGTTGAAAGTCTTGTGTGCAGTTCCGAATAACATAGCAGTACCAATTACAATAAACAACATATTTACACAACACTATTTACATAACAAATGTACACATACTTACACAACACAATATACAATGTACAGTAAACAATACACACAATATAGAATACACATACAATAAAAATAAGGGTATGGGTATATAAAATATATATATATACAGTTGTTGAATTGGGGAGAATATATTTGACAGTCCAGTGTGTGATACAAGATGATAATTAATAAAGTGCAGTGCTGATTGTTGATTAGTGAGAGATCAAGTGTTCAAAAGTCTGATTGCTTGGGGGAAGAAGCTATCATGTAGTCGGCTGGTGCAGGTCCTGATGCTGCGATACCGCCTGCCTGATGGTAGCAGTGAGAGCAGCCCATGACTCGGGTGGCTGGAGTCTCTGATGATCCTCCAAGCTTTTTTCACACACCGCCTGTTATAGATGTCCTGGAGGGAGGGAAGCTCACCTCCGATGATGTTTCTGGCAGTTCGCACATGGGCTCAGGGCCGCACATGGAATGGGCACTGTGGTAGGTCCTGCCTCAAAGGGGAGGAGCTGTACAAATACAGCGACCAGGGCAGAGAGGGCTCTGCTCAAGTGAGACACGGGTCTACCGAAGGGAGGTCGTGCTGTGGAAAATACATCGCAGATAATCGACACCTGTGGAGCATTTTACCCCAGTACAGGGCATGTTAGCACACGTACTGGGTCTGACTATGAATTCCTCCGCTGAATTCGCGAGCCAGAGGGCTAGGGAGGAAGGACATCCAGGTTCGTGAACTCGCATGGGAGAAAAGAGCGCATGACTTCACCTCCTGGAGGGGTACAAGCGGTTCACCCAGCCAGCTGCCCCGCATTAGGCATTGAGGTTACCGGGATGTGAGTGGCTCGCAGTGACCTGAGTCACCGCTGACTCCAGAGGAGGAGGTGACGGGCGAGTTGTGACATGCGATGAGTGTGTAAGCCGCCATGGCGGTTTATATACGCTTCTGTCGCCATATTGTCTATCCAGACCAACATGTGCTTGACCTGGATCAACGGCAATAGCCTCCGCAGGGCGTGGTACACTGCCTGCAACTTGAGGAAGTTGATGTTCCAACACAGCTGTGGTCTTGTCCAGGAACTGACTTGGAGGCATCTGTCATAACCATGACATGCTTGGACACTTGCTGTCGGGGGACTCCTGCCCCCAGAAATGCAAGGGCTGTCCAAGTGCTGAAGAAGTGACGGCAGGCTGACGTGATAGCCATGCAATGTGTACCGTGGAATCATGCCCACCTCGGGACTCGAGTCTGAAATTAAACTTAGGAAAGGTCTGTGTCGAGGTAAAATCAAGATGTGAAAGTACGCATCCTTCAGGTCTACCGCCGCAAACCAATCTTGATGCTGGGGGCACACCAAAATGTGCTTCTGCATCAGCATCTTGAACGGTTCATGCAAGGCCCACTTCAGAACTCGCAGGTCCATGAGGGCGTGGCCATGAGCGACTCCAAGAACCAGTCATCAAGCAGCGAGTGCTCAGTGGCGGGTGGAGGGTTCCACTCAAGCCCAAGGCTCCACGTCAGCCTCAGACTGGGCCAGCACATTCAAAGGCGCTAGCCCAATTGAGTCCTCGGCGTCCATTATCACCACGGTGCTCTCCAATGCAGCGATCGAAATCTCATCCATCTCGCAAGCTCAGAAAGAGACATTAGGCTGGCACTGAGGCAAGCTGCCTGTCTCATCCCAGAACTGGATGGGAACAGACAAGTGTGCTGGAGAATGAGCGGTCCGTGTGCTATTACCCATTGGAGCCCCGAATCGCCTCCAGCGTCAGTCGGGCCGGCCTCTTACCCATAGGTAGAAGTACCAATGCGGGGGACGGTTGAAGTGGGTTTCCCCCGAAAGAGAGTAAGCCGTGACCGCAACGTTGCCATGGTCATGTTCTCGCAATGAGAACATGAACCGTCCACGAACACTTCCTCAAGGTGTTTATGGCCTAGACATGTGAGACAGCGATCGTGTCCGTCAGATGTGGAGAGATAATGACCGCACCCAGAAACTACACAAAGACGGACGGGCATCTTTAAAAAGGCATTCATGTCAATGTGTTTGCGCTTATGAGGCACGCCCTCTTTCCTTGGGGGAGGGCGTGCCCTAAGCCCCGTCTGCCGGCAGGTCATCTCCGTCTACCTGGACGAGGGAGGGGACAAGGGGAGGGAAAACAAAATAATTAAACTGGGGGGGGGGGGTGCTTCCTGTAACAGTGTAGTACCCCCCAAAAAAACACTGTAAAATTTAAAAGAGAGGGAAAAGGGCAACGCAGAGCGGCAGTGAGAGAGAGATGAAAAAAAAAAAAACCTACTCGCCGGTTCTCCGATACACCATCGCATGGTCCTCGATCACTACTCCACCCTCTCAGGCGGACGACAGCCGCTTCTCCCCGGGCAGACCTGAGTCAGACTCACGACCCCCGGCGGAAAGAACACCCCTCCGCGTTCTCGCCGACTTGTGGGGACTCCTCTCCGCCCCTGGCAGCGGCCCTACACTTCCCTCCTCCCCTCGTGGACGGCAGTCTTCCATCGACCCCTCCGCGTTTCTGGGCGATGGCAGGGCTCTCCTCCGCCCTTGGCAGCGGCTCCATCACTCCAGGCGGTCGTGGAGTCCAGTCCCCACTCGCCTTGCAGACGGAGGGCGTTCACCGCGTCAGGGCGGTCGGTCTACTCCCTCCCCTGGGTGGACAGCAGTGTCGAGGACTCCGCGACGGGCATCCCTCCTCCTTCCCGGGCTTCTGCACCAGTGTAAAGGGATCAATGGAAAGGAGGAGGCAAGAACCGGCTTGTCAATATAAATAATAGTTTAATATAAAACTTAAAAGACAAACACACACATATGACGGACATGTCCGTAAACTATCTCTCTCTCTCCCGCACGATCCTCTGCAGTCGACCTTTATCCCTCTCGGGAGGCTTGATTAGTCTAATACGGGACCGGGTGTGTAGGATCATGACCCGGCCCCGCCCTCCGCCCTGCCACAATAATATAATACATTATAAATTATATATAATTGACTGGCCTTTATGTTAGATTCCAGTCTTGGTAGATTTTGATGTTAACTCCATTTTCAATCACGTCATATTAGCTAAACATTCACTTGCCTCTGAGATAGTGAATACATAACAAATCTGACAGCTACAGTGTCTGCTAAGTCACTAAACCCATAATTAGGCCTAGGAGATTATTATGAAAAATATCAAATGCTACATAACATATTAAACAAAAAACAAGAAATTTCCTTTTCTCATTTGAAATACATGGGGTATATTTGTCACTTTCAGTGGCAATGTTGCCCTGTGCCCTGGTTAATATATGACCTTGTTTACCATAAATATTAATGCATCCTCCTCTGCGGCTTTACAAACACACATACAGAGAATGATGCTTTACGTCATGTCATCAAGAGAATGAGGAAGTTACCAAGTAAGGGTAAAGCCTTTTGAGCTCCAAGCCGTGTGCTCCTTATGGCAGTTACATCACACATAAGCCACTCCCTTCTGTGTCATCAGCTGGTGTTTGTGCATGTGTGTGTTTGTTTGTGCACATATAAATGTAACCTATTAAGCCAGCTGCTGAGAACTTAAACATGGGCATGAGCAGCAGTGGATGTGTAAAATTGTCTCTGCTGCCTCATTTTGAACAACTTCAATAGAGGCACTGCAGAGGAGAGGCACAGTTTCCAACTATTTTAGAGCCATCATAGTTACAGGCTGCAGGAAATAGTATGTGTGTGTGTGTGTGTGTGTGTGTGTGTGTGTGTGTGTGTGTGTGTGTGTGTGTGTGTGTGTCTTACAGAATTCTATTTTGCAGTGGGGAGCCTATTCACTAAACAAAATAAAATTACTAAAAAAAAGCTGTCAAAATGAATTTGTTAACCCATGTGATTAATTAAACATTTTTAACACGTACATTTTTTCTCAATCGTGATTAACACACATACATATTTTCACATTAGATTCTGACATTTTATTCCACTCTGTGTGAGTGCTGAACACTAGTTGGAATAGGGCAGAACATTTATGCGGTGTCCAGGGTCAATACTCTGATGCACAAACCACAAACACACACAACTGTAACCCCTTAATTTTTTTACAAAACAAACCCAGATGTGATTTGTGATAAGCCGCATTCTCACAACCCGCTGGAGTAAAGTATCAGAATTTCCCTGGCATCACGTTCAAGACCATTCGGATGAAGTATCATTAAGTGGACAGTGCCAGCGCTAAAAGCAAAACAAGACTAAGAGTTCAAAGCGGCATTTCATGTAAATGTGACTTCATGATTGCTATAGCAAAGTGGATAGCCACTATTAATTTTGTGAAGGATAAGGGTTTAAGACATGTAATGCCCCTTGCAATCAAAACGCAAACTACAAGACTAGATATTTCAATTAGTCAACGTTTAATGTTACTTGAATTGGTGCTATTTTAGTGTGTTTCTAACTTTATACTGTGGAATGCTTCGTTTCAAATTGTTTTCTTTTTAATGAAGGAAATAAATGCATTTTGACAGAAAAAAGGGATAAAAATTTGCAAACTTTAGTGTAACACAGTTAAAGGATGGGCAAGGGAGGAGGCGAGAACCAGCTTGTCAACATAAATAATATTTTAATGAGAAACTTAAACCAAAAGCACAAACAAGGACACAAACACACATGACAGACATGCCCGTAATTCTCGCTCTCTCGAACCATCGTCACCGGCCGCCTTTATCCCTTGCGTGCCTCATCAGGCTGATTGGGGACCGGGCGCGATATTCCGACCCGGCCCCACCCCCCTCCGCTCCACACTCTTCCCGGCGTTATCTCAGGCCAGGGTGACACCGGCATGACGTACATCCCCCCCCCCCCATCCCTGGGGCGGGGTGTATCTTGCGTCCTGTGTGGTCATCCCCGCCTTCCTCACCCTGGGAGGAGACAGGAGGGGAAGACTACAACAAAAAAAACAAATCAGGCGAGGGAAAAGGCCAACACGGTGCAACAGAGAGAGAGAGGAGAGAGAGAAAAAGCTCACTCACCGGTTCTCTGATGTACCGTCGCGTGGTCCTCGTACACTCCTCCACACTCAGGTGGACAACAGCTGCTCCAACCCCGGGCGAACCGGAGTCAAACCTTCGACCCTCAGCGGGCAGAACACCCCTCCGCTTTTCTGGCAGCAAATGGGCAGCAAATGGGACACTCCTCCGCCCCTGGCAGCGGCCCTACCGCTCCGGGCAGTCGGGGCGTTACTTCCCTCCTCCCCTCACGGACAGCGGTCTCCCTCAACCTACTCTGTCACCCGGCAGATGGCAGCGGCGCTCCCCAGGGTGGACGGCAGTGTCGAGGACTGTCTCCTCCTCGATTACCTCTTATATTTGAGAAAAGGCCAACGAGAATTGGCGAACAGAATTTGCATGCCCTTTCCCCGGACATACTGTAGATGTCTGCTAAAGAGGTGCCATTGCCCACGAGGATGCCACACTCATTGTAGAGTGTGCTCGAGCCCGCAAGGGGGCATATCCTTGAAATACAGCCGTATTTCCAACAGCGTATGCTCTTTAGAGGTGAGTGGAACAGCAGTGGGTTTTACTCAGCTCCTTGAAACACAACCGCTCGGCTCCGAAGAAAAAATCTGAGAGCATTTTTACAAATATGTACTTGTTTATATAAAATAGCATGTCGTTACAAACACGCAGAAAAGTTTAGTTGTGTTGTGTTTACATTAAACCTCACGTCGGGGGCGTTTACCTTTTGATCGTCTCAGCACATTACCATATGAATAGCGCGTTCTGCTGGTGGGTGTGATCACATTAGCTATAATGAGTTCAGCCAGCTGAAACATGTACATCGCTTTGTTTCATATAGATTACATTGCAGGAGAATATTTGTTTTAAATTTGAATTGTTTTATTTAAAAGTAGACATTTTAAGCTTTCTTTAGACATATGTTTCATGTTTGTGTGATAAGTATTCGCGGAGTTTCAGTAAATTTTTGTCACGTGTTTCAGAAATATGCTCGCGAACACAGAGACTGCTGAAAGCTCACCCTTTTTATTTTCTTTATTTTACAAAAGCACAATATTTTGTTGTTATTGTGAGTGTACACAAATAAAAGTAGACCCTTTATAGTTTCTAATGATGTCTTACACTCATCTGTATACTCAAATTATGGAGTATTTTAAGTGGTTTCCGCTGTAATGACGAAAATATTCAGTAGGACGCGTCGACCCCAGAGGGTTCACTACACATTGTCCTATAAACATTCAGCCAATGAGTAAGATGTTACTTAAGTAATCCGTCAGACTATATGTTTTTGCGTGCAGCCACTGAAGATAACCCAATAGAATGATGTGTTGTATCTTTATTGTCTTTTAATCATTTTACAGTACTCATTCTTTTTATCTCTTCAGATTCAGACTGCAAATCATTTTATAAAAAAATGTTTTTAACCACAGCACTGTAGATACTGTAGCGGCACCTCTCTTTAGCAGAGCTGAAAACACTGTGTAATATATGTATATACGGAGTGGTGGTGGTGTAGTGGGCTAAAGCACATATCTGATAATCAGAAGGTCACTGGTTCGAGCCCCACGGCCACCACCATTGTGTCCTTGAGCAAGTCACTTAACTCCAGGTTGCTACAGGGAGATTGTCCCTGTAATAAGTGCACTGTAAGTCGCTTTGGATAAAAGCGTCTGCCAAATGCGTAAATGTAAATAATATATATATATATATATATATATACACCGATGAGCCACAACCGCCTAATATTGTGTAAGTCCCCCTCTTGATTCCAAAACAGCATCAAGATTCCAACAGCTATTCTTCTCACCACAATTGTAGAGAGGGGTTGTCTGAGTTACCATAGACTTTGTCATTTCGAACCAGTCTGGCCATTCTCTTTTGACCTCTCTCATCAACAAGGTGTTTCCATCCGCAGAACTGCCGCTCACTGGATGTTTTTTGTTTTTGGCACCATTCTGAGTAAATTATAGAGACCATTGTGCGTGAAAATCCCAGGAGATCAACGGTTACAGAAATACTCAAACCAGCCCGTCTGGCACGAACAATCATGCCACGGTCCAAATCACTGAGATCACGTTGTTTCCCCATTCGGATGCTTGATGTGAACATTAACTGGAGCTCCTGACCCGTATCTGCATGAGTTTATGCACTGCACTGCTGCCACACGATTGGCTGATTAGATAATCACATGGATGATTTTTGGTGTCAGACGGGCCAGTTTGAGTATTTCTGTAACTGCTGATATCCTGGGATTTTCACACACAACAGTCTCTAGAATTTACTCAGAATGGTGCAAACAAACTAAAAACATCCAGTGAAGGTCAGTTCTGTAGATGGAAACGCCTTGTTTATGAGAGTGTTCAGTGGAGAATGGCCAGACTGGTTCAAACTGACAAAGTCTACGGTAACTGAGATGCAGGTTGGCGCTGTTTTGGCGGCACGAGTGGGACCTACACAATATTAGGCAGGTGGTTTTATTGTTGTGGCTGGTGTGTGTGTGTGTGTGTGTGTGTGTGTGTGTGTGTGTGTGTGTGTGTGTGTGTGTGTGTGTGTGTGTGTGTGTGAGAGATAGATATAATGTAAATATTATCAGTTGTATAGTGGTAAATAGGTTCATTACAAAACATGGGAACATACTGTCAGTAAATTAACTTGCAAAACGTTTAGTCACTCTGATTTCCATCAGACTCTTTATGTCTTTCAGCATACAAAGAACATGATGATTGAATGCAATTAAAATGAATGAAAACATTAAATTTGTGCACCACACCTTCCCTGTGTCCCATTCTAGGAAACCCATCCATAATCCCACCGCTGTTTCAATTAATAATTGTTAAGCCACGGTTGGCTTCACAGGGCTCTACAGTGCGAGTATTTCACTCGCATTTGCCCCTAAAAATAGACATGTGCGAACTGGAAAAATTATTTACGAGCACAGTGTGCGAATAAAGATTACAAACGTAACCCCCTCCCCCCTTTTTAAGATAATTTAAAAAAAATTACAAGACCCACATTCCACAAGCGGCTTGTGCCAACCACAGTAGAGTTTTCTGTGATGACGCGGTCCAGTCAGAGAGAGAAAGGTGAACATTGGAAAAAAAAAAGTAGCGGTATAGGCGACATCGCATTTTATTTTAAGCGAAAAAGAAACGAGGAGAAAAAGGGATTTGGCGAGGGGGATTCGCAAGGTTCAACTAATGAAGTTTCTTCACAAGGTTTACCGGAGACGGCTAACGTTAGGGATGCTGAAAACAATGTTAGCGAAGCTACCATGACCCCAGCTGTCACTTCAACGTCCACTGTAGCCAGTGGAGTGAGAACACATATTCAATGCAAATTGGCTCAAAATGTTCCCATGGCTAGAGTTCGAAAACAACGTCATGTTCTGCAAATATTGTAGAGGGCAGAAACAGGTGGGCATCTCGTCCTTCGTGTCAGGAAACCCTCATCTGAAATAGTGATGGGCCGTTTGCGATCGAGTCAGCTCTTGTAGGTGAACGTTATTAGCCGGCTCGCACATCAGAATCTATTTATACAAATATTTAAAAACAAATTAAGATACGAATAATCAAAAGATTTAAAAATAACGAAAAAACAAATTAAATAATATAGGCCTCAATTCTCAAGCGCACACATTAGTTCTGACCGTCTGCTCAGACTAAAAGCCTCACCTGTTGTTCCTGTCAATCAGACACGCAGTGTCAACCAATGAACCAAAGATGCGTGAGGGAGGGCGGAGCCAACTTATGTCGTTCAGATTGTATTTGAATTGTTACATTTATATGCACTTTGTTTATATACATTGAAAAGTTATACTTTAAATGCACACGTGAAATAACATCCTTCTTTTTACATTTATTTCGATTTGTGGGATGCTGCAATTTTGCAAATTATTTATTTTTCTTTGATATGGTGCATTATTCTTTTATCAGTACCGCCACTACCTACATGCATACTACGCAGTTTACGTAGGGCATCAACTCCCTAGGGGAGCGCCATCTTACACTAGGATGGCACCAGAAAGTCCACCGGCTGCCCTTACTCGTTCGCTATACGTTATTCAAGGACACGAAAGCAGTTGCGGAACACAGACGATCGCTTCACGCTCATATCACGTGTAGGGCATCGATTTGGCCAGCGGTGGCCCTGTCTATTATGCGGTTCAGACTGTATTCATTTTGATTGGTTAGATTTATATGCACTTTGTTTATATACAATAAGTTATACTTTAAATGTAAATGTTTAATGGCATTATTTTTCGTAACAAATCAATGCATTTTTAATTACATTGTGGTTAAGGTAGAGTATAATTTCATTTAATAATTTTATTAGAATTGTTTTAACACCAATTTTGAAAAGAGCCGGAATGCCCATCGCTAATCTGAAAAGAGATAGTATAGCGAATCATAACATCTCACAGCGGCATATCCAGTGCTCTGGATGAGACAGGAGAAACCATCAGGCTCTGTGTCAGCAGCCTTGAGGAGGCAAGTGCTGCAGTCTGAGGAGGAGAAGAGGAAGCAGCTGAAAATAAAGATAAACATTGCATACTTCATTGTGAAAGAAGAAGAACCTTTCATCAAATTTAGGCTGCTTATCAGACTCCACCACAAAAACTGAGTTTACATGAATCCCACATACGACAATCTGTGGAGATGATTGGTAAAATTGCTGACATAATGAGAGATCGCTGGCTGACCGCTAAGTATGCCAGACGGTCAACATACAAAAGCAGCTAGACAACTGATATCCTTTGATTCTAGTAGGCATGGGTCAATGTGTGATTTGGGTGGTATGTGCTGTTCCACAGATGTGTGTCCCTTAGTACACGCACACACTCATACACGCAGTATAAATATGTATGTAATAAATTGTTTGTTAATCAACTCTGTATTTAATTTTCACTGTGCTCCTAAATTTTTTTGTGTGCTCCTAAGTTTTTTCATTTAGGAGCGCATGTACTCTTGAGAAAAAAGTTAGCGTAGAGCCCTGCTTCACTTGACCCTGTTGTTTTCCCCTTGTCCTCCACCAGCTTATATCTGCCATTCCCACACACCACCTCAAGTTCCTGAAGGAGGCCGGTCATGGCATCCCCAAGGGTGAGTTTCCAGAGGAGGAGCTAACAGAGGGTTCTGATGAGATTGACCATGCTGAGATGGAGCTGCGAAGGGGACAGATTCTGTGGTTCAGAGGACTTAATCGCATCCAGACCCAGGTAAGCTTCTCTTTGCTTCTAACTTCAGCCTTTCATGTCTGTCTCTTCCAGCAAATTACCTTGAAGAGGGTAATGGCATACACACAAGGGCAATGACCTACATACGACCCTGTCCCTGTAGGTCTTGTCTGGAGAAATTGTCTTTGGTCTTTGGCAGCTAACTGTTAAAAGTAGTATTTTATCTGCATTTATGATCTGATCATTTCAGGACAGTCATTTAAATCTTGTATTGCAACTCTATATGTATTTACTAGGTGAGGGGGAAAAGGTGGGTCTAGGTGTTTCACAGACACATCACAATACTTTTAATACAGGCATCTAAACCTTGTACATGCTCTTAGTATGTTTACCAATAACCCTTGTCCTTTATTTCAAATGGTACATGCATCTGATAGGGATGAGGGGAAAATCTATTCAACAATGTGTTGTGATTTCTTTCTGAAACAAATCACACAATAATGAGAATTTGAAATGCACTTCGCATACACAGAAAAACATATTACAGGTACAGACAAGTGGAATATGGTCTGCAACAACTCAATCTGCAGCATATACAGTATACCATGTAAAGGTACACTTACACTGTGGTGTTTGTGCAAACATATGCCATTAGATCAGCCAAAGTATTTTTATGTAAACTTGAATTATATCAGGGATCCAAACTACTCACCATTTAGCTAAAGTCACCTTTTCTGAAGCTAATTTGTCCAAATTGTTTGGTAGAATTTTCTACATTTTACTTATTAAAATCACTTGAAAGGGTTACTTAAGCTTAAACACTTAAAGCTTTCAATTCAACAAAAATAGTTAAATACAACAAACACATTAACTGAGAAGATACATCTGGAACCCCCACTAAGACTTTCATAGCTTTTTGTCTCTCATGAGTTTGCATCCCTCTGTATGCAAAGCTTGTCAATGATTTGCACCCCTACACTGTTGCTGACAAATTGAGATGCATCGAGAATCGCTTTACTGCAGCACTGTGGCCCGAGTGTTCTAATGGGTTCATTGTGGAAAACCATCTCCCTAAAGACTGAGCAGGGACTTGGAGAAGACACGCATGAAATACCAGTGGGGTAGCCCGTTTCTCTGTAACAATATGCAGAACCTGCCTGGAGATTTCTGGGGACTAAAAGGAACTCTGCTAACAGGGTTTTGCATACAAATCATATTGGCTCTGCCTCCACACTCTTTCATTGGAAGATGTATGAGAATAAGACATTGCTTTTTACTCTGTTGATGGAGGGCATGTGGGAGGATCTCCTTTCAGTTTCCATTGCCTTCATACATGACACAGTGTTGCTTCTTACTAATGAGTGGATTCCATGAGCGGATTCACAGATGCATTTATCTGGATTCTCCAGGAGTGTCTATGCATTTGTGGGGAAGGATTCTGTGAAGGCTTTTATGAAAATATTCTCCATGAAACACTGTGGAAAGGGCATTAAACCACCCATCGAAGAGTGCGAATATATTCCACAGACACAGATTTATCCTTCTGGATTTCATTTGTTTCAGTGTTTCCTAAAAATTTCAGCTCTTGCAGCTGAGGGAAACAGGGTTTAATTTATTATTGTACCCCCCTTTAATAATGAAATAAGTCTCATAGAAAATTGGTCACAACAGTTTTATGTTATATTATTAATATTTTCTTATATATTATGCATATATTAGTAACAGTTTAATTTTTACATTTGTTTAATAACAAAAAATGTATTGCAAAAGTGTATCTGCTGCTAGCTACACGTTGTCTTATGAACAATGAACAACACAAAGCAATTTATTCAGTCAAGGATTCATCTTAATGTGCACTTTGTGATGGGGCCCACTTTTCCCTCAAAAGGAAATTATATCAAAGGCAGTACTGTATAATACTAAATAAAAATTATTATATAATAATGGTTATTATTACTACAAGAAATTAAAGAAATATATTACAATTGTATTATAAGAACTAATAATAACTATATTTATATTATTATTATTATTATTATACAAATAATGTTTCTCTAATTTCTTACAAAATGTTATTAACATTTTTTGATGAATCATTCAGCCTTCACAATGCAATAGAAAGATGAGTTGTTTTAATGTCGAGTGGTGGTGGTGTAGTGGTCTAAGCACATAACTGGTAATCTGGTAATCAGAAGGACGCTGGATCGAGCCCCACAGCCACCACCGTTGTGTCCTTGAGCAAGGCACTTAACTCCAGGTTGCTCCAGGGGATTGTCCCTGTAATAAGGGCTCTGTAAGTCGCTTTGGATAAAAGCATCTGCCAAATGCATAAATGTAAATGTAATGTTATTTTGAGGCATGCACTCTTTATCTCATCACATTTTATTCAGACTACAATCTCAGAACTTGGGTGTAACTTTTTGCCGTGGCAAATTTTTTGTAGCGGCAGAGCACCACTGCTAAAAATTGGTATAGGAAACACTGATTTGCTTGCCTACACTTCGAAAAACAACATATTCACTGTACCACAATCTAGTTGTTAAGAGTTTGAGGGGTTTGTTTTTGTTTTGTATCATTTAGAGACTTGTAATTTCACTTTCAGCGGTGGGCCAGGTCAAGGTGAATTCACTCTCCTGAGTTGTGGCAATATGGGACCATCTCGAACCTACTCTCTTTCTCTCTTAATTTTCTTATAAAACTCTCATTATGTCATTTGTGTGTTAGGAATTAATATGATGTATCAGAGGAATGTGATTTCTCTCAATTGTGAACTGTGAAATGTGAACAGTCAAAGCAAGAGCCTACAAAGAATCCTGCAATGAGTTACTAAGTGATGTTAAGATACTATATAGAAAAACCTTTTTGAATCAATTTAGCTATTAATTTATCTAATCACAAATCTAATTCAGTTAATCTTACAAAAACAGTTTTGAAGATATCAGTCAAATTTTAAAGAAAGCTGCTTAATTTCTCATTTGATTATATAATACTTGACTTGGTATATTAGTGTATAAAATTCATTAAATCACAAGGGTCCAAATCCTTATCTCTTCCACTTAATTTCTTTATTTTATTTTATGTTATTTAATTTTATTTTGTATCTGTTAGGCAGTAATGTGTGAAAGGGGAGGGGGAGTTTTAATATGTATCTGCCCTGGATATGTTCAGACCCCCTGTTGTTCTAGATCCCCATCCCTGCTAATTCCACCAGAAGAAAAAGAGGCCGAACGCTCTTTTCACTCCCTCCCTCCCCCCTCCTCTTATTCCTCTGATTTGAAACCAGCAAGTCGACTGCAAAAACACTACTCTACTAATTTGCTCCTTATCTCTCCCCCTCATCCAAAGTCCCACTATCCCTCTTTAAAATCCTGCTGAAATTCTATTTTTTATCTGCCACGCATGGTTAGTGGTACACAATGAAAGAAATAATAAAGTACAACTCAAACTCATCAGTACTTCATTGATTTAGTTTCCTATGCGCTTCCTTTCTTTTTCATGGACACCATCACTGCCTTTCCTTTCTCTAAAAAAAAAAGAAGTTCCCCACATTAAACTTTCCTTTTACTTTCCTGTGCCAGCCCCTCTCCTGCCTGACTGACTTAATACTAACTGAACTTTTTATTTGTGGAGGGAGGGGATGTTCTCTTTCTCTTTTTCCAGTAACATATTTATCTGCTCTAACCATGCCTTTTGGGCCTTGGTCTTTGTCTTTCTTTGTCTCCCTTTCTTCTTCCACCCCCCCATCCCTGTTCTGTGCAGATGGATGTGGTTTATACATTCCAGACGGGCCAAACCGCGGTGCCTGGGGCCCTGCGTCGCCAGCCCTCCGTGGTCAGCCAGCACAATGATGCAAAAACTGTTTCTAGCCCCACCCATGTGGGGATTTCCTCTTCCTCCCTGTCCGCCAACTCTGCCGCGGCTGCTGAGCCGCCCACCCCTGCTTCCTCTTCTACTACAGGCAGTGAGTGCCACATAACACGCTGGCAAACTAGCCCTGCTGCTGCATGATGGCCAAGCTGAATGCCACTGCACTAAATGCTTTCATAACCTGGTGGATATCCTGCATTACCTTTAAATCACTGTCTTTTCTACCCAAGGTTCCCACAGTCATGCAAAAACCTACAAAAATTTGGGAATTTTTAAATGATGTTTTCCAGGGCTGGAAAAGTTATGGAAATTAATCAAATAATAAAAGTAATGGAAAGGCTATATAATATTCTTTAGTGGCGATACATTTGTTTAGCATTATACTCTTAAAATTTTGAAATTTAAAGTGATTTTTAAAATTTATATCCAGTAATCGTGAATGACTGGAAATGTAATGTAAATTCACTGGTCTATGGTGTGGGAACCCTGTCCACCCATCCCTTTCGGTCTTTTTGGACCGTTCTACATTTCTTTGTCTTTGTACTAAAGTCTAACCACTTAATTCTCCCTTCAGAATTTTTCTTTCTCTTTCTCATTCACTTTGCATTTCTTCCAACGTCTGAACCAGTGCATCATGTGTGATTTGAGTATGGACAGCCTTGCTGATATCTGCATGCCTTTGAGAGTTACCACAGGAAAATTAATGTGGGTGGCCAAACATCTCATTATGCATTTTCAAATGCTGTACATCCAAACTTGAGCTCTATTATACACAATAAATATGCTCTGATTTGTTTTTGTGTAGCATTTCACTCTCACTGAGGACAGAAAAATGACTTGACACCTGAAACTTGACATGTCACAACATGTTAGGATGAGGTGTTGTGGCTAAACACTGGATTAGTAGAAGGTTATGAACTGCAGGTATTGAATTACCCCACAATCCAGTCCCTGCGCTTATGATAATACAGTGTGGTTAGACCAAATGGGGCACAATGTGTTGAGCTGGTCAATAGCATATTGAAGGTCCTTTTCCTCATGGGTGATGTATGTTTTTGATCTGCACGGCACATTCACTGTCTGACAAACAGGTACCCGACGTTCACCCTCATAGTCCTTTCTGCCTTTTCTGTTCTCATTCTCTATACTTCAATCTTCACTTTTCTCCATCTCACTCTCTGCCTCTTTTTCTCATGTCATCTCTCTCTTTCTCTATTTAACACCAGCCCTCTCCCTTTTTCACAACTACTTTCACTCACCTCTTTTTCTCTTTGTCTTTCTCTCTTTTGCAGTGCCACCTCTGTCCCTCATTCTCATATTTTCAGCTCCCTCATCTCGTTTCGTCCTCTGACACCATGTTATATTGATATTCTAGGAGGAGCTATGAGTCATAGGCTGTTTTTTCCTGCTTTCTGTTTTTAGGTTACATCAGTTGTGTTTCTTGCATTACACATATAACCATAGGTGAGAGAGATCCAAATACAGGCAGTTGGAAAGAAGTTAAAAAGTTAAATTAACATCCATAAAAAATTGCGATTTGAAGATTGAAGGACAGAGATCGTCCAGCTATATTCTGTCATGTAATTATAAATGGAAACTAGATTTTGTGAGTGGTGCTTGCCCATGAAAACGTGTTGTGGTCAGTTACTAGGTAGTGTATTGAGAGAAAATGTATTTATTTCTGAAATAATTATACATTTCATACATAAACAAAAGCAATGTTATTTGTCAATTCAAAAGTATTTATTCAATTATTTTAGAATTAAAAAATAGTTAATCAAGGTGTGACCATGTTGTAATTTTGGTACATATTATTTATTATGTCTGCTATGCAGAGAGAAAATATATAAGGCATACAGTATCTCACAAAAGTGAGTACACCCCTCACATTTTTTTAAATATTTGATTATATCTTTTCATGTGACAACACTGAAGAAATGACACTTTGCTACAATGTAAATTAGTGAGTGTCCAGCTTGTGTAACAGTGTAAATTTACTGTCCCCTCAAAATAACTCAACACACAGCCATTAATGTCTAAACTGCTGGCAACAAAAGTGGGTACACCCCTAAGTGAAAATGTCCAAATTGGGCCCAAAGTGTCAATATTTTGTGTGGCCATCATTATTTTCCAGCACTGCTTTAACCCTCTTGGGCATGGAGTTCACCATAGCTTCACAGGTTGCCACTGGAGTCCTCTTCCACTCCTCCATGACAACATCACAAAGCTGGTGGATGTTAGAGACCTTGTGCTCCTCCACCTTACATTTGAGGATGCCCCACAGATGCTCAATAGGGTTTAGGTCTGGAGACATGCTTGGCCAGTCCATCACCTTCACCCTCAGCTTCTGTAGCAAGGCAGTGGTCGTGTTGGAGGTGTGTTTGGGGTTGTTCTCATGCTGGAATACTGTCCTGCGGCCCAGTCTCCAAAGGGAGGGGATCATTCTCTGCTTCAGTATGTCACAGTATATGTTGGCATTCATGGTTCCCTCAATGAACTGTAGCTCCCCAGTGCCGGCAGCACTCATGCAGCCCCAGACCATGACACTTCCACCACCATGCTTGACTGTAGGCAAGACACTTGTCTTTGTACTCCTCACCTGGTTTCCGCCACCCACACTTGACACCATCTGAACCAAATAAGTTTATCTTGGTCTCATCAGACCACAGGACATGGTTCCAGTAATCCATGTCCTTAGTCTGCTTGTCTTCAGCAATCTGTTTGAGGGCTTTCTTGTGCATCATCTTTAGAAGGGTTTTGGCAATCTTCTTATAGCCTAGGCCATCTTTATGTAGGGCAACAATTATTTTTTTCAGATCGTCAGAGAGTTCTTTGCCATGAGGTGCCATGTTGAACATCCAGTGACCAGTGTGAGAGTGATGACACAAAATTTAACACACCTGCTCCCCATTCATACCTGAGACCTTGTAACACTGAGTCACATGACACCGGGGAGGGAAAATGGCTAATTGGGCCCAATTTGGACATTTTCAGTTAGGGGTTTACTCACTTTTGTTGCCAGCGGTTTAGACATTAATGGCTGTGTGGTGAGTTATTTTGAGGGGACAGCAAATTTACACTGTTATACAAGCTGTACACTCACTACTTTACATTGTAGCAAAGTGTCATTTCTTCAGTGTTGTCACATGAAAATATATAATCAAATATTTACAAAAATATGAGGTTTATACTGTATGCTTGCGATTGAGTCACTTAAATAATAATTAATAAAAATATTTTGCCATAATTTGATGCTCCGTTAAAAACAGAAATCATCAATGGGTGTTGTTTTAAATCTTAGAAGCTAGACTTTACAATGCATTGGCAATATAACCAATTCTTAACAGATGCTTTTTCATTTGCTGACAAATTACAAGTGTGCCATTTTCTTAAATTATGAAATATGATTGTTGTTTGTACACCATACTGTGAAACATGCAGTCAAAACATCATACAGATCAGAAGGGTTTTATTATAAAATTGTATCAAATATATATCCAATAACAACTCTGATAAAAAGCAGTTTAAAGTGTCTTTTGGTCACATTTTTGCTTTTAACTTCATACTACATAAAGAGAATATAAAAATAGCAGATGCTCCCAATTAAAATGAGCCCAAATACAATGTTATGTGATGCATGTATCTTAAAATAAGATACATGCATCACCTCAAATATCTTTTTTGTCATCCTGAGGGATGGCCTCTGTTTACAAAGAAGACCAATTACTGTTGTTGTGGTCTGCAATGACGCAATGTGTGGTTAAATCTTTGTAGAAGTGCACGTTAGGCTATGCAGTAGGCTATGCCATAAATGCCTTACTTAGCTTAAGACTTATGTTTGACATAGAATTATAAATTGCCCTTAGTTTTTACACCCTTCTAAATAATAACTTTTTCTCCACCGAAAAAAACCCCCACTATCCTTAAGACTTTGAAAAACTATGACGTTAGGAAACTGAAAATGGAATTTTCAAACCTAAACAGACTATTGTAGACATGGCCTAAGTCTGAACCCTAGATATCACTTGGGTTCCTCATTTAATTTAAGTTAATGGGACTTTTTACCTGTTTTATCATCCAACAGGTGAAAAAGTCCTGAAAAGTCATCTTGAATACCTCTCCTCAACAATCTATTAAATTTGTGGTAATGTATCAGTAGCAAAAACATTGCGGGACAAGTTGCAGAGTTTAATACTTAGGGTTATGGCTTTTTTTATTTTTATTTATTTAATAATGAACATACTTGGTTGTAGTCTTTTTCTAATTTGATCTTTCAGCCAAATTGTTGATTCAGGATTCTTGAAAATTTATTTTTATGAAGTGAGAGGGTGGAGGATTGATGTTTCACAAATTACTACAGCCTGCTGTCACTGCATTTTTCATAGGCTGCCTGAATTTAGTCACTAAGCCGGCATTCCTTTTATGCGTTAGTCTGTTCTCTCCTCATGTTAGTTTGTCTATGTACAGTGTATATTCAAAATATCTTGAGAGGAGTTTGATTTTAAATAAAGTCATGGTTTCTCTGTTGTCCTGTTTGATGACACAGTGAGGTATTTTCTTTTTGATCAAGCTCTCTTACATGATTTGACTTGTAGCTCTGTTGTACAATCGAGCAACATACCACCCTGGCTCTCTCCGGCTTGGGGGAGGAAATTAAGAGAAAAAAGCATGACCGACATAGCTGCAAGGTACAAGAATGTAAACCTGAGAAATAAACAGGGACAGGCTAAGCCACTGCTGATAGGTTGAGCTGGCTGGGCAGAAGATTCTTCAGACGTGTCTGTTACCATGGGTTTCATGCAGAGAAAAGAGCAAACCCTAAACTACTGTTACTACAAGTTACACCAATTTAAATTTTTGTTGATGGTCTTTCTCAAGGTTGAAACCATAAAAATAGCAGGAGGGCAAGATTCGTTTCTGACGTTCCACCAGGGGTGTGTTTTGTGAGTCTCTTAGAGGCACAGAGAGCATGTTTTTTGAAGCAGTTGATGTACAGTATATGCTGCTCATTTTAATACTACGACTACTTGTATCCTGAGAATTCTACTTTATAGTTTAGATTTTTTCCTGTTACAAGTTGAACCTAGGCATGCGCTTCCCTTCCTTTGGCAGAGATAATGATGACTTGTTTGGCACCGGGAAAGGATCTCCACACTGCAAGTGCAAAGGCCTGTCAAAACTCATTCTTATTTAGTTACCCACAAAACTACCTGACAAACTGTCCTGTTGGCCTCCTTGCCCCTAATGGATCATGGCTTCATAGGCATCTCCAGAGCATACATGCCTCTTTTTGTCTACTTAATGAATTGGAGATGCCATCAGTTCTGCTGTTGAATTAAGGCATGCACACTAAGTGCTCAGACTTCTATACTCATCATACTCATTTGTAAACAGTTCTGTTGAGTCATTTTTCAGGAATCCAAATTTAATTTGTTTTTGCATGTGTGCATGTGTTTGTGTGCTTTACTTAAGCATCTCTTATTTTCTCTCTCTGCCTCCTGACAGTTCTTCTTTTCTCCATGCTTTATTTCACCGTCACTGGTCTTGCCTCTCTCTAAAAAATATGTTAGATAACCATAAAGGGATTTGATTGATTTGATATACAGGTATATCAAATATATATTTATACTTCTATTAATCCAGATAAATTTTTTTATTTTTGCTATATATAATTACTGGATATAAATGCTCCATTAATCCAGATATTATATAATACTTACTGTAGTAATTCACTTTATCCAATCGCTTCTCTCGCATGCCAGATATAGATCAAGGGTTATTAGGAAATCTTGACAAGGCTTAGACGAGGGTCAATTTCACAACAAGCTCCTCCATGAAAATGTATTTCAGTTTACAAAATTTAAACCAATTAATCATTTCAACTGTTATATCATCAACCCCTTCCTACCAGCTTCAAGAAAACGTTTGCCATTAATGTCTACAACAACACATGTAGCATGATGTCCGTCATGTCTTGTGGTGGTTCTATGTTTGTGGTGATTTTGTTTATATAATTTTAAAGCTTGTGGGTTGATACAGTTGTGTCTCACTTGTAGTGTACGGTTTTATGCTATGCATGATTTCATCAATCACTTGCCCCAAGTTGATCTTAGAAAATGCATTAAAGTTGTTATTTGTTTTCATTTTATTCCTCATTCCCAGTTTCTGTTGAATTGTCTGTACTCTTTATGTCGTTTTTATTAGTTTGTTTCTTTGTTTAATATTTCATAAGGAGATTGATTGCTATTGTGGAGATGTATAATCATATTTCACCGATTAACATATTTTTGTCACCCTGCAGATTCAATGCATCCATTCATACTGCTCGCATGAAGCGGACACCATGCCAATACAATCCATCTAATTCCTTTTTTCCCCTCTTTTTGTCTTCCCCCCTCCAAACCTCTCGCTGCAGATTAAGGTGGTGAATGCATTCCGTAGCTCCCTGTACGAGGGCCTAGAGAAGCCAGAATCCAGAAGCTCCATCCATAACTTCATGTCCCACCCTGAGTTTTTACACCTCTCAGAGGAGGAACCCCGTGTCTTCCCGATCGATGTGAACTCTGTAAAGGTTGTGCCCATCTCCTCCTCTTCCGGCACTGGGGTTGGCTCCGTCTGACCACCCTTCATTCTCAAGTCCAGATGTCATTGCCCTAAAACCTTTCTTTACCTCTGCACCGGACACCACAACTTCTCCGGTGGACTGCCCTGCTGATGCACATCTGAGAGACAGCACCTCCAGTGGCCGATGAGGCAACCACAATACTTTTCCTCTCTTTCCGGGCATCCTTCATCTTCCTTGCCTCCCCTGCCGCTTTGCCCCTCTCGACTTGCACTGTGTTGGAGGCAGCGGTGCTCTGTAAGTACATGTGGCTGTGCTGCAGCCCATGTGATGTGTGGCCTAACTCACACACTAGAGGGTGATGCTGTGGCAAATATTTTCTCATTTTTATAATGTCATGTCTCTGGTCTTGTGTAATGCTGTAGTTGTTTTTGTTTTTTGTTCCAGGTCTCTCATTTACATATTTTGGGTTATTGCTGATACAGCCACATGTGTTCATGATGAAGTGCATGTTCTGTTGAGATATTCATTTAGATTTTTTATTATTATTATTTGTAATGGTTTAAAAAAACATGGCAGTGAAGATACCCATGTTAAATGGTTTTATGTTCTATTGGACAGATTTAAGTAGTTCAGACACACTACATTCTTGTCATTGTTTCAGACATTGTCACATAAGATGCTGTTAGGTTAATTCGGGGTGTTCTGTCACTTTATATGTACAGATATGGCTGCTATAGTTAAAGTTAGCAGTATAAAAGATGCTATAACCTATTTGATTGCCATGAGTTCTGAATACCTGATTGGCTCTTCAGGGGGCAGGGAGGGTCATCCTACATCATCTCGTCAAATCAAATCCAACGGGCATCTCTAGTCTCTTGTTAGTTCATTTAATGCTTATCTGCCTTAAAACAAAGTTCCAGTGAATGCCCGGCTTATTGACCAAGTACTTTATCAAAGGTACAGGACATCACCATTGCGTGCATGTATCTGTCTTTATCTGTGTCTGGTTTTATGGGAATGGGAATTGTAATACTTATCTTTATGGGCTAACAACTAATGAATATAATTTTTCTTTTCTTTTTACATCTTTCAGAGAAAAAAAGAAATAGAAGTTATTCTAATGTATTTGTGTACTTTAAAACAAAACCTATCGAGTCTTTTTCACTTGTTTATCAGCTGTGCAGTTGGGTGTTCTGTTTGTTATCTAACATCAGGCTGGGCTCCACACGGGCTCCAACAGGTTGGTCAGTTACGCAGATGGCACCAGTAGCTCCAAAATCCCATCCCTAAAAATAGCCTAGATGTGCAAGGCACGGAGTTTGCATGCATTTCCTATTAAAAAAGAAAGACAAAGAAAAAACAATAACACACCTTTGATGCAGTATGGAGCCTCTGTTGGAACCTTTGAGCACTCTGTTCGGCCCAGAGTGTGGCCTCAATGGCATGTGCTTTTGATTAGCAGAACCATACTACTGCCATAGCCCAACGTTCCGCTCATACCAATCTAGTTTAAATAGATTCCTCAAGTAACACCTTTTCTACTTGCACAGAGCCATATTTTATAGATTATTCTTTTATATCCCATTGTTTTTGCAATTTATTTTGTATCTCCAACCAAATTCTAGAACACAGAGTCACTGCCCAAAGAAAAAACCTAGATGTACCACTTTAATGTTTACGTAAGGGTTCCACAGCAGTTGGCTATTGCTGCGCTTCCCCCTACTTGCAGTTTTTATTATTTTGCTTAAGTGGAACATGGTGTGTTATTGTGAGGAAGCATGCATGAATTTCATATAAATATCAATGTTTTGTTCCTTTTTTACAATTGTTCTGTATTTTTATATTAAGTACTTTTTAATATTTTGGAAAAATATAAATATAGGTGTATAGGCCAGAAAGTTTGGTAACATGACAAATTAGCAAAATAAGCGGTTAGAGTGCATATTGCAGTTATATATAAATATATATAAATAAATATTTATGCCATGTTTGTAACCACATGGGGTGTCAGATTTGATGTCCTAGCTGAGAACGTTATGTGTTTACTGCAACTCAAGGGGCTGGTCAAGTTCTTAAGAAGAGTCAGCATTTATTGGCCTGTCAGCCATAGATAGATGTCGTTAAGTGCTGGCCATGGTAAAGTCTTTACAGTCTATTGTTTGTCACCTAACTGAATTCTCATGAGGTTACACAGACTAATACATGAGACTACAATGGGAAATATTAATTCAAGCTGAAGATCGAAGATACAAATATACTGTCTTCAAACTCAACTATATTAATACAACATGGTAATTTATTTTCTGCGAGAGACGTATGTATAATCCATTGGAAAATAGAAGGCTATATAAGAGGTGAAACCTGTTTCTCCCCTCATAATAGCTACAAATAACTACAATGTGTCATGTTTCATGAAAATGCAAAGGATGTATCTGAATTCTTGTGGACACAGTCAGTGGTTTTTATTTAGAGCTTTTAAAGATTTTGCCAAAGTTTTGTTTTGTACAATCAGTTCTAACTTATGTTAAAGATTGTTAAACATCCACAATGTTTGATTGTCATTGAATTTACCTAATTGGACTGCATCTATATTCAGGTCCCCTCACTTTTGTTCCTCATTGTTTGGACATACAGAAATGTTCACTGCTGTACATGATGTGTACATAAAAAAACAAAAGGGGGATTGTTCAAAGCCATTGTCTTTATTTGATTTTATTCTATTTTATGTGTTGTTCCCATCTTTCATAGCTCTGTAGAACAATTTGTGTTACTGCACATGTTTTTCTCTTGCATTGTTTAAACAGAGAATTGCTTCAAGGTGTTGTGCAATAACTCAGAATTTTAACGCATTACTACTCAAAGGAAGTTGTCTGATAGATCTTGTTTGGTTGGGATGAGAGATATGATACACCACAGCTGTAAATAAAAGTTTGTGTTCTAAAACTGGAAAATAACAGATTAAGTTATAACCACTTATTTTGCATATATCATTTGGTGTTGAGTGAATTCAAAATTGTATTTAATTGCAAGGGGGAGTAAAAAACATTCAATGAAACATAACATTTCTGTAATTCATACGAAACACAGTAATATAAACTGGTGTTATTTTTTGTATAAACAATATCATCTATGTGGCATGCATTACTTATAAACAAATGGGTGATTCAAAGCAATATGTCCAACCTGGTGCGATTGGTAATTAGTGTCCTGTGTAGCTTAAACCATGCTGTACTTGGGGACACTGCTTTGGAAAAAAAAAGCGTAATTGTTTAATATATGTGTTCAGTGTACTGCATGATTACATATGGAATGAGGCGTCCCCAAAATGTTTACATGTTTCCAGAATGAATGTGACACCCGAACACATGCGGCACACACACACACACACACACACACTCACACACATTCTTACTTTATAGACTCTGCAAGGGAAACACGCACTGATTTGATGCTGTTTCAGGTTCATACTAAAATAATGTTCTATACCAAGGAGATGAAAAAATCATCTAATTTCTTGTGTAGACTTAATGAGAGAGCACTGCTCCATTAAATTGCCTAATTACTAGGAGTGGGAATTGGGAAATGACTACTAGAGTATGTTCTTGAAAATATTCCAGACTTATTTTACCAGTTCCGTTACTTTATAGCCAGAAGCTGTGGCTGTTGATTGAACTGTCTAATTGCAGAGTGTATGAGCTTTGATGTTCCATCACCTTATTGTGTGGGTACCATCTCCATCCAGACAGCTCCCTCTCATCCATGCATGATCCATCAAGGATGAAAGGCTAGTGCAGCCCTTTTCTCACAAGTGGAAAAGCAGCTAGCTGAAGGAATTGCATTTCCAAGGTAGGCAAAGTCGTACTTGAGTCCCCATCTCAATTTCCTCAAATGCACTGATTCCCTTTAATTCTGTTTATGCTGTTTCGGTCCTCCCTTTCCTCTAAATGAGGACATTTAGAGAGAGAGCATTGTTTCAAAAGTTAAGCAGTTGTTTACATTAGCCAATAACATGTGCTGTCCTCTTTATAATCAAATCCAAAAATGCAGCCGTCATTGACTTGGATTAATTTGTTGTTTTAATTTCATGCATGTGAGATGGATTTGAGCCAAACAACATTACCATCTCTTCCTGTTTATTTTTCCCATACGTTTGTGTGTTTTCTCTAGTAAAATTAGGTTGTCTCTGTTATTTGTAATGGTTTAACTGAACAAGATTGATCTCTTTGAGGGACAAGGGCTTTGGATAGTCTGTGTTTGGGATGTGCACAGTTGGGGACAAAACCGTGGTTATCTGTTTACCGTCACCGCCATGGCAGAACTATTTAGAGACAGAAATGCAGTGTTTTGTGCTTTATAAACATGCTGTCTCTGTGATCACAGAAGTGTCAATGGACTACATAGAAAACCTACACCACTGTGTCTGTTTTGACCCTAACCCTAACTTTGGTTCTTACTAATCGATTAAACTTTTAACAAGAAACTGCCTTTAATGATTGGTTTTTGAAAAAGTTTGGCGTCCTTAATTGATGAAATTGTTCGAGGTTTTGACTTGTGAACCATAAAGGCTGCATACCGATGCTTTCAGTCCCAGTTTCCTCTCCATTTACAGTCCAGCTGTATCTTATAGAGAAAACTTGCTCACCTATTGTAATGTTGTTTTAAGGGCTATAAGGTGACAGTAGGGAATGCACTGTTACAAAATCTGTTACGTCTTATAATGAGTAAATTATATGTGATCGATGTTCTATTGGAGAGTAGTGTGCCCCTATTTGGTTTATGTTTTCCATCATTAAAGGTGCACTCAGTAATTTAAAATATATAATTATAGTAATTTTGAAACGCGTCTAAAATCATGAGCACTCACATGAGGTGAAGACTCCGGTAAAATCATAAACCTTATAAAAGCTTTTTAAATCTACATGGAGGGGGTCTCCTCAGGGGGGCAGCCATGTTAGATCACATGACCAGCCAAATACTACTCGCATAATCTCAGTAACTGCCCTGGTATTGTACACTTTCACTCATGGATTACATTAATTATGTCTGATTGTGAATAGTGAGTTTCTACAATGGGATCTGTAACTGAAAACTACTGTGTTTGAATAATGCTGCAGGTTTCAGTGCAAGTTCAATACGATTTATTTAAAAAAATTACAGAGTGCACCTTTAAATTATGAGTTAATCAGTACTCCATGGTGAATTCATTTGAAGTTGACTGTATCAAACTTCATATTGCAGTGATTGGAAGAATCTCAAGCATAGCTAAATTACCATGAGTAATTTGATTAATTGTGCACTGGAGTGAATAGTCAAACATGTTTTGGATTCCGTCAGCAACGTATGTGTGTTTGATGAGAATGTGATCTTGCTGTGACACTCTCTGCAGTCAGTGTGTGTGTTAATTGGCAAAAAAAGTACACATTTTGTTAAGCCCTTCCTGTATTTAGCTTTTGTAAAGTCATAATCATGCTGAAATGTCAGTCCTGCTTGCTTCGAACTATGCAACAGATTCATAGGATTAAAATATGATGAATTATTTATTATTCTTTCAGCTGTCATAACAATGCTCTCTCTCTCTCTGTCTTTCTCTATGTGCTTGTTTTCTTTTTTCAAAGTGAAATCAGTCATACTCATATTTAATTACTTAATAATCTATGTAATGTATGTGTGTGATGTGCACACATTCAAGTTTTCTTTAATTTTTTGTAATATATGATCATGTGGAATGCCTTGTTCTTTATGTCCTGTTGTTTAAATTTAACAGAACAAAAATGAAAAAAATTATAATCAAGCAATTGAAGTCAAAGTTGTTATATAATCTATATAGACACACATATATATATACAAATCTCTCTATCTATATATATATAAATAAAGCCATTAGAATTTGAAATACAATAAGGCTGAAGTTGTTTCTTGTGATATTCACTTACGACAGCATTCCGTTTGTTAAAGGACTATTCCGTGCTCAAAATTGTCATCATAATGATTTTTAAAGAATTTTTTTTTAACTTGCATCTTGTTTATAAAAAAAAGAATGAACAAAAATAAAATAAAAAAAACAGTACAATGGAAACGAATAGGGCCAGTCTATAAATTTTAAATCCAAACTTTTTCAAAAGTATAAAATAAGTATAAAAGATAAGAATAATATACGGGGTAACATGATTTAAGTGTGATAAAATGGCTTATCAGTGCAAAGTTGTAGCCAATATTATAACTTTGTTGCCAAATCCTTGATTTTATTACATTAAAGTCATGTTAACACATATAATGTTTATATATTGTGGCTATACTTTTGAAAAGCTGTACTTTAATGTTAATGGACTGGCCCCATTCACTTCCATTGTAAGTGCCTTACTGTAACTGCGACTTAAATAAATGAGGGACAATTCAAGTAATCAACATTAAGCTAAAAATGCTGTTGATTGAGCTTGACTTCTATTGAACCCGGAATATACCTTGAAATGGTGTAGGCTGGGTGAAGATGCCCTTGAGTGGTTTGTTTATTAAGAGTGTTACTAGAAATTATTGATCCCTTCTTTTAGATCTGATTCCTCTTATGCAGATATGGTAGTCCTTTATTTTAAGGCATCAGCTATTAGCCTAAGATGATTGAATGTTTATTACAAACACTGTCTTATGTATCCATAGGTTGCATGATGCAGCAGTAAAATAGGCCTACTGAAGTTTATAATATGTATGTAAGCCAGTTTTCATCTCTGTTGGTTATAATAGTGTGCTTCTGTAAAGATATTAAACCATTATAATGAGTTAATATTTCATAATTAAAAAAACTTTCTCGTACTGTAAATTAGTTTGAACAGAATTTCAAAACAATCACTTTCATATTGAGAAACTTTTTTTCATAAAGATGACTTAGAAGCTCAATATAAGGTTTATTGGTAATTATGAGTTAGTAGCCTACACTGTAAAAATTCCATTGTTTTTATAAAAACGAACGAACAAACAAACAAAAAATGGCAGCTGTGGTTGCCAGAATAAATTAGGTAAAAAATACAGTAAAATATGTAAACAACTTAACAGAACAACCTGTAAATTTCACAGTTTAAAACTGTTGTTTTTAAGGTACTGTACCGTCGTTTATATTATTAAATGATTGATTTAATATATTAACATTCTGAAAATGTAAAAATCTGCTTTTCACTTTATAATGTATTTTTAATCACTGTAGTAATTACAGAAAGGGCACATGATGACACAAAGTTCAACAATAGTGGCTCTTCCAGGAGCAATGACCAGTGAGTGCTCAGTGTCACTCACACAAACACTAACCACCATCAGGGTAACACGTGGAATTAAAATAATCTAATAAACATGAACTAAACTACATCAAATATAACACAGAACACCCCAAAGTACATAACTGATATTAAAAAAAACATAACTATTGGCATAAAATATTTTGAAATGTAATGGGTCATGAAGAGAATTCTGGGAATGCCCGATTATTGGATTTTACTGTAAGTTTAACAATAATTTATTGTAAAAATGACATGTACTCTCTTGTTAAGCATAACATACATTTTAACTGTTAATTATACCGGAAAATCATACTTTCTACATCTAAAACATTTTACCGTAAAAACATTTTTGATGTATATTTTACATATATTTTGCAACATGCTGTTTAAAATAGTTTTAGATGATGTAAAGCATGTCACGCTGCAGGACAGTCTTGAAAATGCTTGAAATTCCATAGGGCGTGCTCTGCTAGACTGACATGTGGGGGTGGTGGCAGGCATCTAATTACAAGAATGGCTATATATATATAGTATATATAGCTTTTTTGTTGCCAAGACTTAAATATAATTATATTTTTACCCTAAAACCTATGGCTTCTGGTAATTTTGGCTATTTATCTGCTAGTGATTTTATGATTAATTAAGTGTTGTTTAAAAATAAGTAATTTATTATTATAACTACCCTGTTTCTGTCTCAACTGGATGTGTATATGAATATTTGAAGTGTACGTTTTAAGGCTTTTACATGTATGAAAACATAGAACCACATACTGATGTGTTGAGTAAAGGTTACACTTTGGTTGTCTCAAGCATATAATTTAAATGGTTTGTATTAGTATTATTTAACCACACAGGTTTACAGAATTACATGATCTGTGCAGCGTATTGAGGATCAAAGTAACTAGAAAGAAACAGCTTAAATTTCACATTGTGCAGCCACACAATATAAGAGTGATTTTATTTGTATAGAATAACACAATACTAATTACAATTACAACTAATGTAGTGATAAATGAAAAGGTGTAGGCTTTTAAGGAATATTCTGGGTTCAGTACAAGTTAAGCTCAACTGACAGCATTTGTGGCATAATGTTGATAACCACAAAAATGTATTTTGTCTCGCCCCTCCTTTTCTTAAAAAAATAAATAAATAAATATCTGTGTTACAGTGAGGCACTTACAATGGAAGTTAATGTGCCAATCTGTAAACATTTAAAACTGTTTCAAAAGCATAGTGACAAGATGTAAAACAATGTGTGTTAACATGATTTTGGTGTGATAAAATCACTTACTAACCTTTTCTGTGTAAAGTATAAGCCGATGTTATAACTTCGTTGCCTGTCATGTCATAAAACCCTAAAATGACAGTAAAAATTATTATTTAAACAACTCTCATAATACAATTTGTTTTTTGAGTTTCAATAGAGGAACTCATGTAAGTGCTTTTATAAAAATGCATGCTTCAAATTTCTGTATTTAAATCCTCCACAAATTGGTCCCTTTTACTTCCATGCAAGTGCCTCCCTGTCGAAATAAATGTTTATGGTAATCAGTATTATTCTATAAATGCTGTAGATTGAGCTGAACTATTGAATCCGGAATATTCCTTTAAGCCCTTAACAGTCACCACTACAAGGTGTTCTGAGAACAACTACAAAAAAAAAAAAACTGCCACAACTGGAACAGGCATTGCTAAAGTGATAGTTCACCCAAAAATAAAAATTAACTCATCATTTACTCACCTCCATCCATCCCAGATGTGCAAGACTTTCTTTTTTCTGCTAAACACAAAACAATATTTTAGAAGAATATTTCAGCTCTGTAGGTCCTCACAATGGAAGTGAATGGGTATAAACATTTTCAAGCTCCTAAAAGCACATAAAAGCAGCATAAAAGGAATCCATATAACTCCAGTGGTTAAATCCATGTCTTCAGAAGTGAAATGATAAGTATGTGTCTGAGAAACAAATCAAAAATGTAGTGCTGTTCTGCTATGAATTCTCCCTGCCCAGTAGGTGCCGATATGCAAGAATCGCCAAAAACAAAAGAAAAACAATGTGTGTTTCTCACCCACACCTATCATATCGCTTCTGATGATATAGATTTAACCACTGAAGTCTCATGAATTACATTTATACTGGTCTGAAAAGAAAGAAAGAAAGAAAGTCATACATATCTTGGATGGCATTAGGGTGAGTAAATGATGAGAGAATTTTCCTTTTTAGGTGAATAATCCCTTTAAGTATTCAAGTACAAAGACCACAGGTGTGTCTCCTGATGGTGGGAAGGTGGAGGAGACCAGATAGTCCTGCACACAGAATGAGGGGTGGAATGAGAGAGGCTGTCAGTAAAAAACAATGCCTTAGTATGCCATTTAGATATGACTGAATATAAGATAAGTCATAAAATTGAATATAAATGAAGAATTATAAAGTATAGTCTTAATAATTGAAAAAGTGAAAAACATCAAGAAGAAAAAATGAATGCTGCTTTTGGTGTGTTAATTGTGTATTCACAGAACTGCCAGTGAGTGATGATCATTTTATTGTGGAATTAATAGGTATTAAATGATTAGAGTGTACATCAGAGGAATTAAATACTACATGTCATTTGCTGATAATCATAAAGTACATGGGGCATAATCTTCACTCACTCATATCACACAATTGGTCTATGGCTCCATCTGGTGGTGCCGCAGTGTTGATTACAGAAAGATCTAGAGACATACAGATGAATTATAGGATATTATTTTTCCTATTCATTTTCACATTTAACAGAAATTGATATATCATTCATGATGAGAATTACTAATCAAGAAAAATAACATTAAACATATATCATATTAAGTGTTATCCAATTATTTTATGGCGCTATTAATATCTAATACTATGTCGAAGAGTTGTAGCGTGTCCTATTCACTTTATTCACAGTAACGCCATCGTTGACATTAACAGGATTGAAAACGAGGTTGTGAGAGTTTTTTCGAAGACATATGCTATTGCTACACCTTATAAAGTTATTTAAAAAAAGCTCATAGAACACATCTGTCTGTCCACAACACAAGTTGTCTGGGAGTTTTTTGCTACTGAAATGTATTGGAAAGATATTTTTCCAGGTTTCGTCAGCGGAACGATGCAAAAACAATAGGCTTGTTTGAGATTAGCAAAATCTGCGCAGAACCGATCACCGGTGATCAGCGCGTAATGCATGCCGGTTAGAAATGTGTCCGAGAGCAGTCCGCCTTGCTCTGATGTCATGCTGACGTATGTCAAAAAACACTCGCGAGCGCAAGGCGCACGTGTCGGATTCTGCAGTCGCGCGCAGTTGCTCTCCACCGACTGCGCTGATCAAAAGCATGATGGGAAACGACTTGCTGACGACACAACTTAATGCTCATTGGCTGCGATTGTCAGCTGATATTTTTTTCCCTTAATTCTAAGAAGTCCATTACCTATAGCCTAATACTATTTACTTTTTCTATAGTACTTTATTAGTAATTAGTACATGTGCTTTATTTATCCTTTTATTTTTATTTTCTTGGTTTTAAGTCCTGTTTGTTGTAATTTTCTCTTTATTGTATTGTATGCTTGTGTTAATTTTGTACATTGACATTTTTGTACCACATTATTCCATTAAATAAATTAGTCAATCCATCAATACATGCATACATACATCTAATGTGACGGTTTTACAATTAGGCCTCATGTTTGTGTGTTTTTATCTGATATCTTTATCTGGGTATGTCTTATTCCTGGAGTGCAGTAAACCCACACATGCATGCTAATTTCTTAATTTAGAATGTGTTTTTGTTTCATATTATTTTTGAATAATAATTTGCTGTACACACTTTTCCTAATCATTAAACATGAAATTCAAACTTACATTAAGGTGACAAACAATTGTGTAATATATTTATATAGAATATTTTCATGTAAAAGGGGATAGTTCACCCAAATATTTTTTTTTCTTTGGGTAAACTATCCCTTAAGTAGGATACACATCATTAGGTTAATCAGCTGTGCCATATCCCACTCTGAAATGTTTAACCCATAATTAGGGATAACAATGTAAACAGCATCTGTATGCTCAACATTTCTCATTATGGCTTTGATTATAAGAGGCACCCACAAAGTTAACAATTGTAGCAAGATGGAGAATATGTTATTAACACTATCAGACTCCCAGGGAGCAATAACATTAACAGTAAGCAAAGAAATTGCTGAGACAATAAAGAATGGTGAGGAAAAATAAAATAAAAAATTTGGATGCTTGATGATGGAATTAATTTTATTTTATTGATTTAAATTCCTTTTTACAGATAAAAAAATATGCAGCATATATAATGCAACAAGTGAGAAATGCAGAACAGAAACAAGGTAAGGCATTTTAAGTAATGAGCACTGTTCACTTTCGGTGATTCTCCTCATCGTAACCATCTTCGTGTAAAAACAGTGGTATTTTAACATTTAAAAGCTAGATTGGATATGTGTTGCAGATATCTGTAATTCAGTTTTGCCTAGTCAAAAAGAACATTTCAGATATCCGAAACTACATTCTTCCTATCCATAATTGTCATTTCAGATATCCACAAAGACATTCTTCCTAGGACAAATGACGTCACTTTTGCCATTCATTTGTATGGGGTTTATCATTACAGATATCTACAATTCAGTTGCAGATATCCACTATGTGAATTATGGATATCTGCAACTGAGTTGTAGATATCTGTAATTCCATTTTGTGATATCTACAATTTGATTCTGACTAGTCATAAACTCCAGTTCAAGATATCTTTAATTCACCTCAATTCAAGATATCTACATGTTCCTTTTCAGATATCTTAAATTAAGTTTTGACTAGGCGAAATTATGTTGTAGATATCTGTAACTGGAATTATGACTAGTCAAAATAACGTTGTAGATATCTCAAACTGGAGTTAGGGATAGTCATAATTTAATTGTAGATATCTATTATCAATTTATAGATATCTTGAAATGAATTTTGATTAGAGATATCTAAAATTTGAGATATCTGTAACTTTCATTCTGCCTAGTCAAAATGTAATTACAGATATCTCTATCTGTAGATTCGACTGGTCACAGTTACGTTACAGATATCTTGAATGACAATTCCAACTATCCAAAATGTAATTACGACTAGTCAGAAAGACGTTGTTGATATCTACAATGTTAATTCCGGATAGTCAAACTTTGCTTTTAAATGTTAAAAGGGCTTGCCATAGGGTATTTCAATTGCATCCACTTCGTCTGCGATAAAGAACGCGAACGCGATCTCTTCCATTGCTGACGTTTGCAGTCCACAACACAGCGAGATTCAGGAAGTGTCCGGCTTGCCTGCACTTTTTTCACTCCTCCCCTCACTGCAGCCGCCTACTCTCACCTACATTTCAGGCGAGGCAAGGCGCATCTCAAACAAGCCTAAAGTCTATCCCTTAAGTCTCGCGAGAGTTGCATGGCATGCGACGTTCTCTGTGTTCATTAAAGAAATACCTTCACAGCCGAATGAACTGGTGCGAGATGTGGCAACCCTGATGACGACATGTTCTACGTCAGCTTTAGCTGACTTCAACTGTTCCTCAAAAAATTCAAACCTCTCCCATTTTTTGTCCAAAAACGATTTGTTTAAAAAGCTGGGAACCATGTAATCGTTCACTGATAGACGGTAAATGTGAGTACACGAGACCATCTCGGTCTTGCGAGGTTTAATTTATATTTTAACCATTTGTTCTTGTTATTGTCGCGCACTAACTGCTCGCGCGCGTTAGCCTAGCATGCTCCAATCAGTCACGAAGTATCAAAAATGTTCAACCAACCATCCAAAATTAGTATAGTATCCACCTGTCAGTGTAGGGATAATTGTAAGTTAAGTTATTTTAGTTTCCAAATTGCTCTATGTGTATGAAATAGTATATAAATATCTGCTGTTGTGCCATCAGCTAAGGGCCACAATTGATGCTTAACAAAACCCCTCATGTAAATGCATTAGTATGTGTTTTCTTTTCACCTTAGTTATATGGTGCTGGGTAAGAGTGAACGGTATGTTAGTGTCATTGGCAGTGTCTCTATTTATTTTCATTGCTTGATTACAGGTTCAGAAAGCGCCTCTGATGCCCAAAAAAATTTGTCTGGAGGGAGGCAGCTCATTAGGGTTTGAATGGCCACGTTGTTCTGAATGTAAATGTTTTTCTTTACAGTTCTTGAGTAAACATGACCTCACTGTCATCATCATCTCAACTAATGGGGTCAAGCTCAACATGTAGGGCTCTACCAGGGGAGGGGAGTCAGGTGAACCATATGCTAATTTACATTTCATTTTAATCTGTTTAACTCCTATCATGTTATGTAATCATTAAACATATGGCCTATTTGTTTCTGCAGGTCCATCCCAAGGCTCCGCTCCTGCAGATACTAAGAGTAGCAGGTGCACAGGAGGAGGTGTTTACCCTGAAAGAGGTTAGGGAATGTGTTCAAGAACCTATGCAAATCAACACTTACAATAGATAAGAGGTTGAACAGCTTGATAAGATGCATATAATGCTGGCTGTATTTTTTTAGGTCATGCACTACCTAGGTCAGTATATTATGATGAAGCAGCTGTATGACAAACAGAGGCAGCACATCGTCCACTGTCAAGATGACCCACTTGGAGAGCTGTTGGAAGTAGGGAGCTTTTCTGTTAAGAACCCCAGGTGAGCTCATAGCCATCAAAAGGATGTTAAATAGGTAGACAAAATAGAAAGATGTCTCTTATTCTTTTTAGTGGTCCATCGATATGGCTAATGCTGATATTTAGAGAGCAGAATGGCCAATGACTGTTATAAGTTGCCTATACATTATAATTAGGGCTGTCAATCTATTGACATTTAATTGCATATTTTTTTAAATGTTTGGATTGTTAAAATCTTGAATTTCTAAGCACATTTTGCTTTGAGGTGACTATTGTGTGACTTTAGTAAGCTATTACATTTAATATGCACCCCCTCCACCACCAAAATGTTGTGTTCTGATAGTTCAAAGTGTCTGCTACTGTTGTGTATAATTTTTTTTATTTATTTTTTACCATTTTATAAAAACAAAACAAGTATTGTTTAATTGCTGTAAACAAATTGTATCTACTTCATTTCCATGAGAATTGAGAATTGGCCTATGAGAGCTGAAGAGAATTGGCCTATGTGTAACATTGTCCACCCAACCGTATTTGTTCTGGAAGTATTTTCCCCAAAAATTCCTACTGAATTGTCAAAAAATACTTAATAAGAGTTCTAAACCATGAACCTAACCAACCAGCTCTAAAGGTCACAACACTTCAAACATTATCACAACATTACAAAGTTTGATTTGAAGGAAAATAGTATTTGAAAATCAGATAAAAAGACAAAGGTACAAGACGTACCATCTTTCATGAGGGCACGAAACAACAATCCCATGAAGCATTGTGAATAACTTAATTGGATAATTGAAATGATGGAAAAATATTACACTTATTTATTTTAGTTTGTTGATTACAAGTATAGAAACATATTTTATGTTTTGCAAAATATTCAGGTATTTAACTAATTAATAAGTAGTTTGAGGGTGAAGGAAGACCAACTCTAACGTGTCAATCAGAGTGTTCCATGAAAGTGGGCGGTCACTTCCAGGCTTTTTTCACTGGCTTATTTGGTCGCAGTTCTCTGATTGGTGGATCTTTTACTTGGGGCTGGGCAATATTTCAAATATTAACAATATAATGCAATGATTTTGCTGGCGATATAAAATTCTGCAATATCGTATACAGTTGAAGTCCGAAGATTACATACACCTTAGCCAAATACATTTAAACCCTGTTTTGCACAAGTCCTGACATTTAATTGTAGAAAACATTGCTTGTCTTAGGTCAGTTAGGATCACTGCTTTATTTTAAGAATGTGAAATGTCAGGATAATAGTGGAGAGAGTGATTTATTTTAGTTTAATTTTTTTCATCACATTCCCAGTGGGTAAGAAGTTTACATACACTTCATTAGTATTTGGTAGCATTTAAATAGTTTAACTTGGGTCAAACATTTTAGGTAACCTTCGACAAGCTTCTCACAATAACTTGCTGGAATTTTGGCCCATTCCTCCAGACAGAGCTGGTGTAACTGATTCAGGTTTGTAGGCCTCCTTGCTTGCACACGCTTTTTCAGTTCTGCCCACAAATTTTCTATCGGATTGAGGTCAGGGCTTTGTGATGGCCACTCCAATACCTTGACATTGTTTTCCTTAAGCCATTTTGCCACAACTTTGGAGTTATTCTTGGGGTCATTGTCCATTTGGAAGAACGATTTGCGACTGAGCTTTATCTTCATGTCTGATATCTGAGATGTTGCTTCGATATATCCGCATAATTTTCCTTCCTCATGTTGCCATCTATTTTGTGAAGTGCACCAGTCCTTCCTGCAGCGAAGCACCCCCACTACATGATGCTGCCACCCCCATACTTCACGGTTGGGATGGTGTTTTTCTGCTTGCTAGCCTCACTATTTTTCCTCCACACATAAAGATGGTCTTGTGCACCAAACCACGTTCATTTCTAGGAGACCGAATGCTTCTCCTTCCTGAGCGGTATGATGGCTTCGTGGTCCTTTGTTGTTTATACTTGCGTACTATTGTTTCTACAGATGAATGAGGTACCTTCAGGCATTTGGAAATTGCTCCCAGGGATGAACCACAATTTATTTTTTCGTGGCTGATTTCTTTGGATTTTCTCCATGATGTCAAAGGGGCACCTAGTATGAAGGTATGCCTTAAAATTAGGGCTGTCAATCGATTAAAATTTGTGATCGAATTAATTACATGGTGTCCCGATTAATCGCACATACAAATATTTGCTGAGAAAGCCCCTCATATAACAATGATTAAATATATAATGATGAAATAATTATACATAGTTATCTTTAAATATAAAAAATTATATATATATATATATATATATATATAAAATAAAAAAAATATTCAGATAATTAACATTTATCATTAAGCATTACATTCTTGTAGCAGAAGAGTTAATCATTGATAAGACCATTCAAAAAGTGGCTTTAGAATACAATGTATTGTTTACTACCATATTATTGATCATAAGTCAATCATTGGCATACATCCATTTCACAAGTGAATTTGTCAATCAGTTGGAGATTTATTATGAGGGCTTGTTTAAGGACCCGTCAATGTACACCTGCGTCGCATTTTTTTTTTTTAAATTAGTTTTTAGAAACAAGCGAGGGGTATACATAGTTCACAATACTACAGATATATTTTACAATAATGCCAAGACATTATATTCATTACATAGTGCAATGGTTTTCAATGCTTTGGAGTTGTTGGAGGTACAAGAGTATTTAAATAATATTTTAAGTCTCTACAAAAAAGTGCAAATAGGGGCAATTTTTTATACATTTACACTTATGTATAAAACAAATTTGGCAAGAAAAATAAACAGATTAATTAGAAAATATTAACTTAAGTTATCAAAGCTGTGAAAACCAAATAAAACATCTTTATAAAGAAAAGGAAAAACTAGTTAAAATAGAGGTACGTACAAACAAACAAACAACTTTCTCAAATAATACTGCATGGGCACATTCTGAAAAAATGTGAGGGGCGATTAATCTACAGCATTATTGAAGGAGCAAAGTGGATCTATTTCAGGGAGCATGTTTCTTAAACAGATATTGAATGGGTAAAATGGTGTAATAGTTTAAAGGACACCTCCTTAACCTTGTTGGTAATTAAATATTTGTGAGGTAAAGACTATACGACCTGCGTCAGACATGCTTGTGTCGCGTCTCGGGTGCGTTGAGTCATAAAAGTAAAATGTTTAGGTCACTGTGTCAAGTTAAATATAGTTTAATACTCGATTTTTAAACACATCTTGAGATCCCTTGGTTCGCACGTTTATGTTGTGTGTCCGCTGAAGAGTTGTTCATGTTTTGTTCACTGTAATAAACTGTGCGTTGCTCACACAGATGAAATTTCACTTACTGCCCTCTGGAGTATACAGGTGGTACTACAAGCTTGAATCTCTCAAGAAAGCATGGCGATTAAATGCATACATTTTTTTAACGCGTTATTTTTTTAGTAAAATTAATAGCACGTTATTAATTTGTTAAACGACTGCTCTACTTAAAATACATCCACAGGTACACGTCCAATTTACTCCAATTAGCCTATCATAAGCTAATTGCTTAAAGGCTTGACATCATTTTCTGGAATTTTCCAAGCTGCCTAAAGGCACTGTAAACTTAGTGAATATAAACTTCTGACCCACTGGAATTACGATCTAGTCAATTAAAACATTGTAAACATTACTCATGCACAAAGTAGATGTCCTAAACGAATTGCCAAAACTTTGTTAACGAATTGTTAAAAATTTGTATTAATGACTTCAACCTAAGTGTATGTAAACTTCTGACTTCAACTGTATATAGCAATGATTTGAATATGCTTTTCATTTTGCCATTTAGTTTCATAAAGAGGATCAATTGACTAATTTCACAATCCTTCAGGGCTGCACAATTAATCAACATAACATCAAATGTCTTTTATGGTCATATGTGATTATTAAACCGCAAAAGGCTATGACGAAAGACGGATAAACATGACTGTGTGCGCACTGTTCTGTGTACATGCGGGACTCATGGGCTCATGTGTTTAGCACTTTTAGAGCAGTTCACATTCTTTGTAAAATAAAAGTATGGCAGGTTTAAGCATTCACATTTACAAACATTAGTAACTGCTAGAGATGCTCTGATCGATCGGTATAGGCTGATATTCATGTCCTATGACTCAATTGGTGATCGGTAATTTGTCCTATTGCATAAAATGATCGCTCATGTTGTGAAAGACATGCGGCTCCTTCAGTACTTGAGCAACACGGTCTTGGCATCACGGAGTATGAGGAATACTGATATAGTATTGTAAGACAATGAAAATTGTGTACTATACTGTTAATGTGACAAGGCAAAGGGAAATCAGCATGAGCTATGAAACGGTCCTTATCGTTCATGACGGCAGCTTCTCTGCAGGGCGTAGGCATCTCCTGTAATAATGTGAGTTACATGATGTGGTGTTATTTAAACATCTTTAGTAAATATCTCTCGATTAAACGTTATTAACAGTAGTGGCACGTGTAGAGTCCAGAAACATGTGCTCTTTCTCCACTTTCCTTCTCTTGTCCACATTAGGGAGTGCGTGTTCCCCTCATTAAAGTTCAAGCAGCAACAGGTGAAAAACTATTAATACAATCATCCAACTAAATGAAAAGGCAGGGATTTTATAAATATAATTATTCTTTATAAAATATGAAGACAATATATTAAATATAATGCAAAAATAAAATGAAAATAAGATTTTTTTAATAAGCCTTTTAAACTTATTTTGTTTTTGTCAGCAAAGTGATATTACTGGAAAGAGGAAAATTCAATTAACAGTGTGCAGAAAGCTAACGTATTGCCAGTTAAGACCGAGATCTTGATAAAAGGTGAAAAAATCAGAATAGGTATCGGCCGATCGGGTGACAATAAGATCGTGATTGGCTGTAAAAATCCTGATCGGAGCATCCCTAGTAACTGCTACAAGTTTTTATTCAATTCTGAATAATATGATGAAAGCGTTTCACCAGATGCGGAACACTGTGAAAGACACTCAACACTTTCCGTATCAAAATGAATGCTCCACCTTATTCATTCAAATAAAATGTTTAATAAGCTACCATGTATCATTGAATATAAAATATGAATATGCATATCAATGAAAACAATTTAATAATTTAGTAAAAACTGTGAAGAAACATTTTAAATAGTTTTTATTTCATGTTTTTAATAAATGTAGTATACTTTGACATGGTTTGTATGAAATGATTATTCCTCTGATTTATTAGAAAATAAATCGCTGTACCACGGGTAGTGTAGTTGATTACCAGGAATTCCACTCTTAAACTTGTTTTTTTAAACATTGAAGCTGAAATAATGCTGATTGATGGTTCAACAGAAGCATATACCATGGGTCTCGGAGCACATGGTAGGTCTATCTTTAAAAGTTCAAGTTATTGTTAAAAATCAATTAGTCTATGGGAGAAATGAATGGGATGTTTAATTCCGGAACCTGACTGTTGTGCTCTATTGTTAGATTCTGGAATTTATATATGTGATGTTCAATGCTTTTTGTCTAACTTGCAAAAAATAGGATCCCACAGATTCTATATTTCTCAAACTCTTTTAAAACTCACAGGAAATGCCAACACATAACTCACACCTGCAATAATTCAATAATAAATCAACTTTACTCATGCTCCTTCGCTCAGCAGGAAGTATATTTTGTTACTAAGAGACATCAAACTGTTTCAGATATTTATGTTTTTCTCTTCTGCTTTGTTTCATAGCCCTGTGTATGAGATGTTGAAGAGGAATTTGTTTACATTGAATAGTCCGGGTAAGTCTATCCATCTTGTTGTTGTGTGTGATCCTTAAGAGATGCATTTCAGAATGATCTTTGGTTAAAAATGGTCTCTTGTCACACTGTCTTTTTACACTTTATTTTTTTTCTCTCTTTTCGATTAGCTCCGTTTCATTTTGAAGTGTGTATGTTGGAATGTGATGTGTGTGCTATAGTATGTATGTTCAACAAATATGTTTTTCCCCTAACTCTCTGATTGTGCTATTAGGCTAGTATAATCAAAAATCATCATACAGGAACCTAAGAGAAAAAAGGTTAAAGCTGAAGTATGTAATTTCTGCGACACTAGCGCCACCAAACGGATTTGCAAAAATAAACATCCATCCATCTTCTGTAACCGTTTGTCATTTGTAGGGTCGCGGGTAGTGCTGGAGCTTATCCCAGCTGTCTTGGGACAAAGTCAGGGAAACACTCTGGACAGGTGGCCAGTCCATCACAGGGCTAACACAAACATACACATTCACACACTCGCTCTCACCTATGGGCAATTTATAGTTTCCAATTCACTTGACCTGCATGTTTTTGGACTGTGGGGGAAACCGGAGCACCCGGAGGAAACCCACGCAGCATGGGGAGAACATGCCAACTCCACACAAAAAGGCCCTGGGTAAGCCAGGACTTGGACCGGGGACCTTCTTGCTGTGAGGCGACAGTGCTACCCACTGAGCCACCAGTTATTCAAACAGTCAGATAGTCCAGCCCCCAACTTGCGCCAATAGTTGAGTAACGTTGTTGGGGGGGGGTCTAACTGGGTCTCTCAAAACAAACACATTATTTTTTTATAGCGCAACATAGACACATTGTTTACAGTTTTTGAAAAAATTCACTTATAAATTACTTAAAGTTGTTTATGCAAATATGTAAACAAATTTGTAAACAAATTGACATATTTCAGCTTTAAATGAATAAAAAAAAATAGACAAAGTGCACACTTCTGTTAAATTTTCCACCATTTAGTTTGGCTGAAGTGTGACTGATGTGTGCTAAGGGATTAAAGGGCAGTTTTTTGTTTTGTTTTGTTACTATGTCTCATTTGAAATGCAGATGGAGCAAAGAATCTTTCAGTCGGCAAGGATTCTAATGAGTCTCCAAGTGAAGATCCTGGTCAGGTAAAATTCCAGCATGGTGCATAGGAGAAACAGTGTCTGTTACTCCTCTTCATGGCAAACAATTGAACTGACAATCAGAGGAATCCTATCAGAATCAAATCAGATGATATCCTAGATCTAATTTACTTATTCGTTTATTTTTGTGCTTTCTTTTAGAAGGCTGACAAAAGTCCTAAAATGTTGCATCAATGTGAGAATATTTTCCTGTTGTTTTTTTATTTATTTTTTTAAATAAGACTCCCACCGTATTAATTTCATTCATCATTTACTCACTCTCATGCTATTCTCCTGCTAAACAAAAACGAACATTTTTTATCTTAAAAGTTCAGTTTGTGTTCAGCAGAAGAATGAAAGTCATACATCTCTGTAATGGCATGAGAGTGAGTAAATGATAAGAGAATTTTTATTTTTGGGTGCACTACACATTTAAGATGCTGCTTTATTCCAAACAACTGTACTCACAGCAACTTTTACACTTGTGACAGCTTTTTACCCTTTCAGCCTTTTTATTAATGCTCTGATCCATCTGTGAAGCAGCTACTTGATGTCCTTGATTGTCCTTCCAAACTTTCACTTACAGTGCTGTGAAAAAGTATTTGCCCCATTCTGTTTTCTTCTGTTTTTATGTATCTTATACTAAATTGTTTCACAAATTCAAACTAAATCTTAACATAAAACAAAGGCAATCTATGTAAACACAAAATAAAAAATTTTAAATTATAAAGTTAGTAATTGAAGCAAAAAAGTTATCCAATACCAACTGGGCCTGAGTGAAATAATATTTGCCCCCGTTAGTTAATAAATCCCCAAATCTATGACGATGGTAAGTTTAGCTGCATTAGCCATGGAATCAGCTAACAAGCACATTTGGAATGATTCACAAAATATAAAGTGCGACACTTACATTTTCAGAATATAAAGCTTATAAATGTATGCTCAAACATACATTTTTGTATATTTTGGGGCACATTTCCTTCAAAAACTGAACTTGTCCACTACGTCTTCTGTGGCTCTGATGCCGGGAGTTGATGAAGACTCTTATGTTCACTTTTACAACCAACAACAGAACACTTATGACGCTTATGATGCTAAGACATTATTCTTCTCGCTGTATTTGCTTGGACTATGGAATGTGTGTAGATCACTCAGGGGAGGGTCTATGATAATAGGGTGGAGTCCGTCACCAGTCATGGGCGAGGCCTGCTCTAACGTGACATCAGTTTATAGCAGAAACGAAAACCATTCATTTTGACTAGCTGTTTTTGATTAATAGAAATATAAGAACGATGAGTGGGTGGACTTTTAACATTGTAGGGTGGTTGTATACACACACTGCCGACTCGCATTTATGTACAAACACCATGTATAAGTGAATTTTGCATAATAGGTCCCCTTTAAATCAAATCAACACCTAAATAGAACTTTTTCACTAGCATGCAGTTGGCTAAAAGGTCTCAACCAGTAGCACAGTATGCCAAGGTCGAAAGAAATTGCAGAAATTATTAGGAAAAAGGTGATTGAAATACGTCAGTCTGGGAAGGGTTACAAATCTATTTCAAAGGCTCTGGGAATCCAAAGAACCACTGTGAGAGTCATTATCTCCAAATGGAGAAAACTTGGCACAGTAGTGAACCTTCCCAGAAGTGGCCCAGAAAGTCACAAAAAAAGCTAATGACAACATCCTAGGAACTGCAGGCCTCTCTTGCATCAATAAGGGTCACTGTTCATGATATCAATATCAGAAAGACACTAATAAAAAATGGCATCCATGGAAGAGTGGTGAGGCAAAAACCACCTCTAACCCCGAAGAACATTCAGGCTTGTCTGAATTTTGATTAATTTGATTGATTGCTCATCTGAACAATTGGATTATGTAAAAAGTTTGGAATAATGTACAGATTTTCTTATGGAAAGAAATTGGTACTTTTATTCACCGAAGTGGCATTCAACTGATCACAATGTATAGTCAGGACATTAGTAACATGAAAAATGACTATTACAATTAAAAACCAGCTACTTCAAAGAGTTCTCCTCAAAAAATCCTCCATGTGCAGCAATGACCGCTTTGCCTCCTTGGCATTCTAGCTGTCAGTTTGTCCAGATAATCGGGTGACATTTCACCCCATGTTTCCTGTAGCACTTGCCATAGATGTGGCTGTCTTGAGGGGCACTTCTCACTCACCTTACAGCCTTGCTGATCCCATAAAAGCTCAATGGGGTTGAGATCCATAACACTATTTTCCAATTATCTGTTGTCCAATGTCTGGTTTTGGTTTTTTTGCCCATTCTAACATTTTCTTTTTGTTTTTCTGTTTCAAAAGTGACTTTTTCTTTGCATTTCTTCCCATAAGGCCTGCACCCCTAAGTCTTTATTGTTGAAACTGGTGTTGAGCAGGTAGAATTCAATGAAGCTGTTAGCTGAGGACACGTGAGGCGTCTATTTCTCAAACTAGAGACTCTGATTTACGTATCCTCTTGTTTAGTTGTATCTGGGCCTTCCACGTCTCATTTTGTCCTTGTTAGAGCCAGTTGTCCTTTGTCTTTGAAGACTAGTGTACACCTTTGTATGAAATCTTCAGTTTTTTTGGTAATTTTAAGAATTGTATAGCCTTCATTCCTCAAAACAATGATTAACTAATGAGTTTCTAGAGAAAGCTGTTTCCTTTTGCCATTTTTGTCCTAATATTGACCTTAAGACATGCCAGTCTATTGCATAATGTGGCAACTCAAAAACAAACACAAAAGACAAGGTCAAGCTTCATTTAACGTACTTTCAACTGTGTTTGATATAATGCCAAGTGATTATTTTTTTTTTTTGTTAGTACCAAATTTGCAATTGAGTGTGTTTATTCAAGGATAAGGATTGGAGTGATGGCTGCTGGAAATGGGGCCTGTCTAGATTTGATAAAAAAAAATAATAATAAATCAGATAGTGATCATGCTGTTTTTTTTATATCAGAAATGTCCTGACTTGTGATCAGTTGAATGCCATTTGGTGAAGTAAAGTACCAATTTCTTTACGAAACAGCAAAATTTGTTGCCATTGAACGTATATTTGAAAACTATATTTTGTGTTTACTACGGTTGCCTTACATCTCTTTTGAATTTTTGAAACTATTTAGTATGAAAAATAGAAGAAATCAGGAAGGGGCAAATACTTTTTCACAGCACTGTAATTTTATATTTTTTTCTGTTGTAAGTTGCTCAGGCTACAATGGATTTTTGTATTAAACATTTCAGAATAATCAATCTTTGAGACGTGATGTTTGTTTGCCACGAGGAGGAGAGGAGCAGCTGTCTCGATCAGCCGTATCTGTACAGAGTGGCACCGTCTCTGTACTTCCCCACGGCCAGCATGGCCTGGTGGTCTTTCTGGAGAAGCCACCAGCATGGGCCTGGCTGCTGGGGGACAGAGTACCTGTCTCTGTTTGTCGCTCAGAGTTTCCTTCTCTGCGTCGTTGCCTCCCGCGGAAGGACGGCAGATTCCTTCTCAGTTCACTTGTCCTATCCCATTCACATTTAACACCTTTGACATGTGATTTATGGTTGTGAGATGGCAGAATTAAGTCAGGTAGAGTTGAGAGATGCAGGGATGAGGTGCTTGCTATCATTATGCATTTGTGATTTGAAGTTGCTACACCTTAAGGCGTGGGGGTGTTCTTTGAACAGATCTTTAAGTTAAAATTAGGGATGCACCGAAATTTTGGCAACCGAAAATGGCATTTTTTGTTTTGCCCGAAAGAGAAAAAAGGCCATAAATATGAGCCGAAAATGCATGCCTCCCCGACCCCTCAGTGCTCAGGTTTCACTCCCGATCGATCTAGCCATAATCACGTTGCTACCAAGCAAAGGCTGATGTCAGCGGTGCGGAAATATTTCAAAGGAGTACCGCCGCTCCCTATACGCATACTACGCAGTACGTGTAGGGCACCAACTCCCTAGGGGGGCACCATCTTGCCCTTGGAGAGCACCACCGGGTGCCCTTCCTTGCACATTATACGTTATTCAAGGACCAGAAAGCAGTTGTGGAACACAGACAATCGCTTCACGCTCATATCACTCGAACGCGAAAATCCTCTTAACTACTGGTACATGAACAAAAATCAGTTTCCATTGCTTGCACGGACTGCACGCAGGTATTTATCTGCCCCAAGCACCAGCACAGAGAGACTATTCAGTGCAACATCTCATGTTCTTTATGAGAAGGGGAATGATCTCTCCTTCCTGAAAGCTGAGCAACTTTTGTTCTTGAAGAGAAACCGCCACATTTACTTAAAAGAAAGCAGTCCAATATGCTATGTGTTTAACAATTACATTCAAATTTGTTTAGCCCTGCAAAACTTTGTTCTTCACTTGAGGCTACATCTGTCGTTTACAGTTTTAGGTTGGTTTTAGTTCAATTACTGCTGTTTTCCACTGTTGCTTTTGCGCAATAATTTTATATTAAAGTGGAAATACGTTTACATAAACAGAATAGAGGCCCTCTACCCTTCTGTGTTCTGCCTGTTTTTTTCATTAAAATGATTGTGTAGCATATTTAAACTTTGTGTATTTGCAAGATGGTAGCCTAGAGCTACTAAGTTCATTACTTGACTGCTGTTTTGCATATCATTATAGTTTTCTTGAACGTTATATTATTTGGATAATTGGCAAAAAAAAAAAAAAAAATCTGTTAAATTTGAATGATAAAGAATAATATATTAAATATTGTTTTAATATATTTTCTGTCCAATTTTGGTGCGTTACTTTCAGTAAAAGTGTGACAATTTTATGGGTTTGAAGTTTTTCAATTCAGATTAATTAAATTCATTATCCATCCATCCAATTAATTAAAAAGTATAATATTAATACAATTATTTATATATATATATATATATATATATATATATAGGTAAATAGCTATTAAAAAAAAAAAAAAGGCTTTTTTGGTTTTTGTCCAGTGCATCCTGAATTTTCGGTTTCGCTTTCAGCCCAGAATTTTCATTTCGGTGCATCACTAGTTAAAATGTTTTCATGATTTATGTCAGCAATGCAAATTTCATAAAGATTTAAATGTCATTGAATTGGAAGTCTTTACTCTATAATGCACATTAACTGTGCTGTTGAGATGTCTTTTGGTTTGTTTTCCCTAATGAAATAGCCAATTCTTACTTGAAAATAGCAACATGACTTTTAAAATTATTTCAGCTCTAGCAATTTCTAATATATACATCATTTGTGTAACATTTCAAGCAACCCTTTTAGAACCCCCCCCCCACACACACACACACCATTTGTGAGGGTGTGGCCTCTTGTTGCCACACCCCAGGGCACCTGCTGTGAAGGAACTGCTGTTCTGCCGATTGACATGTCATTACTGCTTTCTGATCTAGCTTTTCCCTTACCATGTAGGTGTCGAGTGGGCCAAATAGCTCTGGTCAGGCTCTCAACGCTGGTAGTGCCAGCACCAGTGCAACGCAGAGCTCCTCACAGCGCAGGCCACGCGATCCTGATGAAGGTCAAATAATGCTCACACCCTCTTTGGGCAATGTAAGGACTATCATGACATAAAATTGTATTTTCAAAGATGTACACTCATTTGTCCTTGCAGACTCCTCAGATGGATTATCCAGGTCTGTTTGTAAGCGGCCAAAGTTGGATGTGACTCTGGAAGAGTGGGACCTTTCTGGGTTGCCCTGGTGGTTTCTGGGTAACCTGCGAAGTAATTACACTCGCTGCAGCAATGGTTCGACAGATATCCACACCAATCAAGTAAGATTGCAAGCCACCCTGAACAAGAATCATATAGCAGTCCCACCAGGATTTCGCTGCGCTTTTTTCTTGATTATTGCGGCCCAAAATTAAAAAAAATATATTTTCTTAAAAATGTTTATGTTTTCTGCATTTTTGTGTTATTTTGCTGCTACCCTCTTCCTATTTCATCACTTCATAAAATGTTCATTGAGCGCTCTCTTGTGTGCAGTCTATGCATGTGCGATCTGGGTCTGTTTACCACACGTGGGACACGCGATTGTCCAAATATGGATTCTAACCATTGGTGTAGAATTGGGGGAGACGGCGGGCAGATGTACCCCCGATGCTGTGAAGGGGGTGATTTCCCTCCCCAATCGTGCATCTGTTCTTGTTTTATATATTTTTATCAACGCTGAGAATATTTTCATTTGAGATACCTTGCAACTGCATGGCTTGACAAAAAAAACTGAAGTGTCCCCCTCCGTTGAACGAGTTGGTATTGCTCAACTAGACGGAGGAGTCATGTGGTACCTGTTACATCTCTCAGTTCTGGCCAGGATGCATGAACTCGCAGTCGTTTATTACTGGATGATGAATTTTTAAAATGCTTTTATAGATAATACTGAGGTGGATTTTCATTCAAATGTAAGAATCCTTGCAATTATCAGTTTTTATTAAAATAAATGTCCAGTGTAAAATGTCTCAATGATATAAAGCGTTCTTCAATTTAAATGCGGATACATGGAGGATTCGGTTTTGAAGGGTCAAGCACCCACTGCAGGAATACATTTCAAGACAGTCAGTGGCTGACAGCATGCAATTTCAGTCCGTAGGTCTGTTACCCACACAAACCTTTCATATGAATTTAGAAAACATGAAAAACATCACATGAGTCATATGAGTAAGTGATGTTAAAAGATAAGATGTTGAAGCCATCCATAGAAATAATCAGTTGTTTTTCTTGGTGAAGAAGGCAGACGGGCATTTCAGATGAGCAGGTAAGAATTGTAATTTTCTGAAAGGGTATCTTTTTTATGGAACATTAACCCTAATGCTTTAATATGATACACTATAAATATTTAAGGGTATGCATTGAATTAGGGATGACGCGATTATACGATTAATATAATTCAGAATCCACAGTTAAAAACTGTGAAATGTTTTATTTACATGTGGCAAAAATATTAGATATAATGTATAAATATATAATATAAGAGATTTTAGTAAGATTTTGTAAGCCTAAAAGGAAAAACTCTTGTGCATATGTGTGTACTGGAGCTGTTGCTATGGTTACTGACGGTGGCCGCGTGGTGCTTTAACCTGTTAATACGCAATACCACACAGTAGTGACGTCACTGCTTACATTTAATATATAATTTACCGTCTATAAATGTAATTAATTTGAACAAATTATACACCTTTTCAAAGGTCTAAGGGTTCAACATTGATATCTGATCTCTGTTTCACGATGCGGGGCCAAGTGTAAGAGATTAAAAAATTTTTTTTTTTAAAGACAAATGCTGCATGTATCCTCTCTGCATGCCTTGTGTCACTTACAGGTGACCCAGCAGCAACGTTTTGAAAATGTTGGGGATAATTTTTTTTAAATACAATTTTACTACTGAAACACAGATTACTCCAGTAGACTCTCATTGTGAAAAAAGCAAGTGCTTGTCAGAGAAATGGCAGAAGGCAAGGCTAAGATAGGATTTATCAGAAACGCTTTTAAGCCGGGGCTTAGCAAAGGGTCAATTATACAGTATTGAAAGCTACTGCAAATAATGTGGGGAGAGGTTGAATTTGCTTTTATTTTTGCAATTACAAGAGCACAAAATCCTGGGTGGACTGATATGGCCTCAAACTTCCCAAAGGTTTTTAAAATCTTTCCTATCCATCTTAAAAACTGGATAAATGGGAAAACGCAGAAGTTATAAGTCAGTGCAGTGAAACAGTCACACAACTAGACTGAGGGAACAGCTCTCTCCTGGACAGGACGAGGACACTGCTATCGTGTCTGACACCACAGATGATCTGTGGTTCCTGAATGAGGCGGAGAGCGAGCAGGTAAGCGTGGAGATGAAGGAGGCTGTGTTGGAGCAGGGCAGTGATGCAGAGTCTCCACATGAAGAAGAGGAGACTGGGAAAGACAGTAAAGAGGACAGAAAGGTAACTTTTTCTTTTTTCTTTCTCTGTATTATTTGAAGATGATAAAATTATAGAAACCAGCTGCTCGTTATATAACAATACATTTTTGATCTTGCCAACTCTTAGATGCAAGAAGAACAGGATGAGGACTCTCAGTGTTTGAGTGATGACACTGATACTGAGATCTCCACACAGGTAGAGAATTGTCACTCTTGGTGCTCTTTACTAATGGTCAACCATTGTGTGTTTTCAAAATGTTTAAAAAAAAAATCTAAATCTAAAGGCTATATATAAAATACTTCTTATTTATAGAAAATGAGATCCAATTATCAACACCTTTTTAGAGGTGGATTATTTTAGGTAGATTTTGAAAGAAATTCATTATATCTACAATTTCTTTTGATCGGCAAAGAACACACAGTTATTAGTAAAAATGGCATAAAACCTTACGGCTTACTGTTTAAGACTTTGAAAACCCCTGGTCTAGCCTCTACTCTCTACTTATCCTCTTCAAATTTGGGTTATTTTTGGGCTGCCGCGTGCAATTTTTCACAAGTTTAAAAGCTCACCATTTACACATACTGTGACTTGCCAAAAATTGGTCTGATTTGTTCAGAAACCCCCATGAATCAAAAAGATGCCAATTATTAAAAAATAATGTTGTATAGGTTTAAGGACTTGTGAATTTAATTACATTTCATTTAACATTTTTGTTGTCCTAATTTGGAAGCATGCAATTCTGGTTCTGTTCACTCCAGCTCCCTCCAAAAAGACGAATTTTATTCCACTAGATGGCAGCAAAATAATGTTTCCTCGATCACTTTGTCACAAAATGCCGATCTGAAATGTAGGTGGTGCTTTAACACATTTTAGCCCTCAAAGATGTGCTTGTCCATTGTCATTCTAATTTTCAGTTCATGCACCACCCCATTGTTACAGCCCGTTGTGTATTTCATTATCCAGGAAAATATAGAATGTGTGTGAATAAATTAGATTTGTTCCCTCCTTCACAATATATATATCCAATTGCATCGGAAACCTCGGGCTGAGGGATTAGTGAATATTCTTGCTTTATTGATTTTGCATTGAAAATTAAATAATTTATTCAAAAACGAAAAACTTAAAATACATTTCTAAATTCAAATTGCACTCCAAACTAAACAAAAAAACAAATAAATAAATAATAAAGTGATAAAATAATAATATATATATCCATATCAGCGCGTCAATAATATAATAAAGAGTGTTTCTTCAAACGCGTATCTTTGCGTCTACGGGCAAATTATTTGTAATATTAATTTGATAATAATAATAGTCTAATAATGAAAATAATAATTTTATAGATTAATGGGAAAATGAGCCAAATATTGTCATGACATTGTCAAAGGCATCAGCTATTGGCGATCACTTTGACCATCATTGATCCAGAGATCATCGTCTGTTTGCTCAACCCGAATGTGCATTTCTCACTATAAATAAAAAAACATTTTCAGATAATCTCTAGCTGTTTTTTCCGACACATTTACTGCTGCAGCTCGCTTTGTGCGTGCGCTTGTAAAAGTTATATTTTAAAGGCTCATTATTACGGTTTAGTATTTCTCTGTAATGTAGAACAGTGTTAGCAGTGTTACTGATAACATTCTCAGACCTGGAACTCAATCCATTTTCTGATACTAGTGTTTTTCCTTGATGCCTAAATACAGCACTTTTAGATTTGGGTGCATCTAGCATGCTAAATGCTTATTGCTGACATTGATGAGATTAACCCCATTAATTTTGTCTGAATGAATGTTGCGTCTTATCCAAATGAACACCCTCCTCTTCTGGTAGGATGCATGGCAATGTTCTGAGTGCCGTAAATTCAACACCCCGCTTCAACGGTACTGCATGCGCTGCTGGGCTCTGCGAAAAGACTGGTACAAGGACTGTACCAGACTCTCTGTGCCTGACATACCCACTTGCAGTTCACATCCTCAGAGATATGATGATAAGGAGGATGATGATGGAATCGACATGCCTGATTGCCTCAGGACTGTGTCTGACCCAGTCGTCCTCCCTTCACACCATGTCTCTCGAAACATCCCCCCTTCGTCCTCTTTCTTGTCTAAAGGAAAGGGTCCTTCCCAGCTTCACCAACACTCTCAAGAGAGCTCAGAGGGTGACAGCCAGGACACACTGGACATGGAGACGGAATGCCAACCGGAGGCCATGCTGGAGCCCTGCAAGCTGTGTCGAGTGCGGCCGCGAAACGGCAACATCATCCATGGCCGCACGGCTCACTTGATCACCTGCTTCCCCTGTGCCCGCAAACTGCACAAATTTCATGCACCGTGCCCGGGCTGTGGCCAGGTTATACAGAAGGTCATCAAGACTTTCATAGCATGACCAAAATGGGAAACAAATTAAAGGATCGCATGTACTACACACACGCAAATCTCCCTGTACATACTGAAGGATACTTGCTGGGCTAAAATGAAAATATAGTACACTGCATCTGTAACAATTTTTATTGTATAGTATAAAGCAAGTATAAAACAAGTACACATTATGTACAGAATGTAATTTAACCTATATCTGTGTGAAACAGAAACTGACCTCATATTGCTGGTTCGCCGTTGTTTTGTTAGTGGCTTATGAAAAAGTGATCTGTTTCCATCCTCTTTCTGTTAGGTGAAGGAGAGAGTTAGCCCACATGACATGCTACTGCCTGACAAATGGGAAGGTATGAAGGTAAAAAAAATCATAATAGACCCAAAAGAAAGGCATTGTTTTCAGAGATGTGCTTGCATCAACACTATTCGAATGCTAGCCATTAGTACCTTGTACAGTCCAGACAGGCTGTTATAGCTTGTGTCTAAAAGCCCTTTCAATGTATTTGACCAATTTATAGTGTAAAAAAAAGGAATATGATTTAGTTTTTCCCCCTCCAAAATGTCAGGCACTTTAAGACTAAAGCCCTAGGCAGCACTTCAGACTGTTGTTTTATTGACCTGTTGGACTGGGAAAAGGTGCTTAAAACAGATGTACGTGAATATTTATTTATTTATAATCTTTAATTTTCGGAAGTGATATTCTGATGGTATGAACAGTCAACAGTTGCATGGTAAGAAGAACCAGTTGTATTACAGATCACAAAGTATTAAAACATTTTGGTAAAGTACAGGAGCAACAGTTCTTTGTGGAAAAGCTTAGTTGTAGTCTGGTGTGTTGAAACCATGGTTCTTGCTTCCTAACTCTTTTTTGCTTAAGAAGCGGCAGTTTCTTGTTCTATTTGTTTTATTGTTCTTAACCCTTGCTGTACCTGAATAAATCTGATATGTTATTGAGGGCTATTTGATTTCTTCAGCCGTGCTTGGCTTCTCCATCTGTGCCTTTTTTTTTCAGTTTCCCCCTTCCCCACATGTACTTGTGCCTGTTTATTGAAGTTTATGAAACATAAGGCAACATGCGTGAATGGATTCTTTGATCTTAATATTCAGATGTTCTGTGTGGAGCTGCCAGGTGACATGACATTTATGAGAAACCAAAAAAAAAGTGATTTCATCTGCCATGCTTTTTTTGTTTAAAGACATTAAATATTTTTAAAGGTCATCTGTATTTTGGCTGTGTTGTTAACTTAAATTTACTGGAGCACTTCTGTTAAAAGTAATTTGTGAGCGTATGTGGGTTTTTAGGCGTACTATCTTCTATTCTTTGTCCTGTTTTAGGTTTCCAGTTCAAGGTGGTTTGATTAGCTTCTGTTGTGAATTCTGTTTAATAATGTCCTCAGCCACCAGAGGGTGATGGAGTTTTTTTATATATATTCCACATGCAGTAAATACTTTGTACAGTTTTCTGTTTAGCTAAAATAATGCTTATTTTTAGTCAACACTGTGTAATGTACCAAAATTGGGGATGTGAGTACAGTATTAGTAGTCCATCTAAATTTAACTGCACTATGTTGTGTGGTACAAACACTGCTATTTCACTGCCATTATGCCTCATATGATGGAATCTAAAATTCATCCTAAGTCAGTGCAATTATGTGATGTTTATTTGTTAGTTTTCTTTTTTCTGTTTTTGTTTTATCCAATCCAGATTTAGTGTTAGATTCTATCTGAGCAGTAATTATTTTGGTTGTTTTTTAAATAAATAACTGATAATAAAGAAATGTGCTGTTTTTCCTTTTGACTTGCAACCTCAAGTTGTCTCAAGTAATGAGCCGTCTTTTTGCAGTACAAATTGACCACTAACATAACACTGAAACAATGTAGAATAGCCAGACTGCTTCGAGCTGACTGAAAGGCTACTGTTACTCAGATAACCACACTGTTCAATTGTAGTGCGCAGAAAAGCATCTCTGAATGCACAACCTTTATGGGCTACTACAGCAGAAGACCGTGTCTGGTTCCACTTCAACCAAGAACAGAAAGCTGTGGCTGCAGCTGGCACAGGCTTATCAAAACTGGACAGTTGAAGACTGGAAAAAAGTATTCGGGTTTGAATCTCGATTTCTGCTGAGGCACACATATGGTAGGGTCAGAATTTGGCAACAACAGCATGAATCCATGGACCTAAACAGCCTTGTGTCAACAGTCCAGGGCAGCAATTTTCCAAAATCATCGAAAGCCTAAGTAGATTGTAGAAACCTTTGGCGCCAATAGTCTCTATAATCGACGGGGGAAAATGCAGCCTAGTCTGGTGCTGGTGGTGTAATGGTGTGGGCAATGTTTTTTTGCATACTTTGGGCCTGTTAATCAATCATCATTTGAATCCCACAGCCTATTTGAGTATTGTTGCTTATGTGCATTCCTTCATGGCCACAATTTACCCATCTTCTAATGTCTACTTCAGCATGATAATGCACCATGTCACAAAGCAAAAGTCATTTCAAACTGGTGTCATGACCACAGGGCTGTAGCAAGGAATTCTGGTCCCGCCAGCAGTATATAGGTCTGGGCCCCTTTCATAAAAAAAATAGTTTAAAATTTGTTGTGGTCCCATAGAATCGTTACCACCTTTACCCCATTAGCTATGGCCATGCATGAACATGACACTGTTTTTCAGTGGCCTTTCCAGTCACCGGATCTGAATCCAATAGAACACCTATGGGATGTGGTAAAGTGGGTGATTCACAGTATGAATGTGCAGCTGACAAATCTGCAGAAATTGTGAAATGCAGTAATGTCAACATTGACCAGAATATCAAAGCAATGTTTCCAACATCTTGTGAAATCCATGACCTAAAGAATTGGGGCTGTTTTGAGAGCAAAGGGAGGCCCTACCGAGTATTTGTATAGTGTTCCTAATAACTTGCTCAGTGAGTGTATATTAGACTTCTTTTGAACAAATTCTAATAGTCTGCATTATTATAAGCTATTGCAGTATCTTACATCTCAAGGTGTTTTTTATTTCACCCCACTGGATACTTCCTCCTTTTGCTACCACATGGTGGCAGTGATAGCCTTCAGTTTTTAAAGAGTAATTTATTTATTTTTAAGTTGGACATTAAGATGAGAAAATATCTTTGAGCATTTTAATAACCAGTGTTCCATACATTTTCCTTTTAAATTGTGTGTTAATAAACATAAAATGATAAATATTTTGTGACTTCAGTCATGTCGTTGGTCATGTTGAGACAATGTGCCTGTGAAGGATGTGTGAATGCATGAACTCTACATGACATTCTGCTTGTTTCTGTCTGGCATGTCCAATGGAAGATGCAGTGATGTAATTGGAAATCAATAATGAAAGTGTCTTTAGGGTTCAGACTCCATGCTGAGGGATAATTGGGTTCTTGCTATAATCGCAGCTCTAATCTCTCACCATTTCAGGTCTTTTTATCTTAATGGGCCAACCATATGGTTACATCTGTTAAACTTACAGTAACTAGTTAGTAAGAAGTTCAATTCTCACACACAAATATTACACAGTTCAAAGTCCTTTGCCATATCATTAGTAAATGCACATTTAGATGCCCTCAGAGCCTCTAGCTTTAGTTTGAGATGTTCGTTGCATTTCTGCAATGATTTTTCAATGATCCCATGCCCAAAGAATTCTTACAAGAGGGTGTTTTTTTCCCCCTTTTCTGTCTTGAAATGTGTTATTCATTCATTCAGTCATTTGCATGATCAGACTGGGTGTTTACTCTGGCAGTTTTAGTTCTCTGTCATATTTATGCAGGCATCTAGCTGACATGTTTATGAGCTTTTTCTTTTTAGTTTGGCTATATTTCCAATGTTGTTTACAACGTATGACTAAGATGTGGTGATTGAAAAATCGGTATTGCCAATTCATGGAAGTAATGCATATTTTTGGTGTGGCCAAGCTCAAATATTCATCCATTGCTTTCATGTATGCAAGGACATCTAAAAGATATAAACTGCTACTGATGGAAAACTGAATTTCTTTTAACAAGATTCATACCCTAATGATAAATACTTATTAGGAATCCTGAAATAGCTTGATGCATTGGCTGCTAATGGCACAGCTTAGTTCTGCATGTACAATGAATCATATACCAAAATGAGCCACACTTCTAGGAGGAATGACATCTTGTTGTTTTAATTTTTTTATTATTGCCAGACAAATTACATTTAGTTATTTGCATTTGAATATTTGAATTTGGTGAAACTTTAATAACTGTGTTGTGTTCAGTGCTGTTCAGCCTTTTATTGTTTAGGCAATATTGTTTGGTGTTCACTGCTTGTGCCTTTCTTCCAAACCAACGTTCCTACCTTGACAGGATCCATGGCTATCCAATTATGCGAAACGTTGAGTTGTAAGAGGACTTGATGTACAACAAGGTTACTGCAGACAGGCAATAGGGATCCATCGTTAATACATCGCTTTACCTCTGGTCTTTGTACAGACAGATTGTGTGCTGTATTGCTGTTTGGAGTCTTGCTCTTTGTCAAGGCTAAGCACTCCCATGCAATAATAAATGAAACTTTGGACAGTTTTAAAGGGATAGTTCATCCAAAAATGTAAATTCAATCACCATTTATTCACGTTCATGTTGACTTTCTTATGTAAATTCACTTTTATTTTAAAGAAAAGACAAAAAGTTAGTGGTGACAGACTAACGTATTGCCTAACATTTCATTTTTTATTATTTTTGTTCCACAGAAGAAAGTCATACGGGTTTGGAATGACATGAGAGTTAGTAAATGATGCCTGAATTTTCATTTTTGTGAGAACTATCCCTTTTATATCAATAAGGGCAAACACTAAGCTGAATATTGGGTGTCGGTGCAGACATGGAGACTTTCCACACAGACGTACATGCACTCTCATGCCTCCACCTCTCTAAAACAGCCCAGTTCTACTCCATTAACCAGTGTCACTTCCCATTTCTGTGCTCTTGCTCCCCCGTTCCATATTCCATTATCTTACTCGCATGCTCTGCCTCCCTCCCCTCATGAGGAAATCGATAGCCTCACTAAATAGATTTCACAATCAATTTTTCTATTATCGTTCCACAAAGATGCTTCCTGGTTTTAATATTGGGAACACTTTAAAGGAAAGGAAAAATAGAGCACAGGATATTGAACGTGTGGAAATTCCTGCTGGCCTGGTCTCAAAAGGTTGAATAAGGTTTAGGTTAGGGTGTATTTTCACTGTATACTATATAATAATGTATACTATATAATACAATTATTATTTAATTATTTAATTTCTATACACATTTTACAATATTTTTTATACAAACTACACAATGATCACTGTTAGACATTATAGATATTAATTTCATTATCATTATTATTATTTTTTTTAAATGCATGAAAAAAAAAATAGAGATTCACAAGGCTAAATTACCCTTAGCAGGTAAATGATGTGTGAAACAGTCCTGAGCTTTAGTCCCATACTAACCCCATTATTTTAATTTGCGTGAGGTGTAGAATTATCTGGCAGAAATCATGGTGTGAACCATGCCATCTTTTGCTGGGCTCCCTGTTCTTTTATTTGCAAAATAAAAGTTTGGGAGTCAAATTTTAATTTAAATTTTTCCTATTGACACACTAAAGCTTAAAATATAAATAACCATCTTAAGACAAATGTTTTTGTGAAGCACCTTATGTGCCGAAGACGTTTGCACAGTACTGTGTATGTGTATATATATATATATGATATTGTCTTAATTTTAATGTGAGGAGGTCATGATTTCCTACTAATATTGCAAAATTTTACAATTCTTGTCTTGTTAAACTTTTTAATGAGGAAAAAATTACTGAGTGCACCTTTAATTTACATAATCGCAGTGCTTCATGGGATTGTAGTTCGTGCGCGGTAAGAATACAGTCTTGTACCTTTGTCGTTTTGTCCGAATTTCAAATATTTTTTGCTTCAAATCTAAGTTTTTTAATGTTGTTATTCACCTCAGAGCTGGTTGGAACTCTTTTATTAAGGATTTTATAAAAAAAACATTGGAAAAAATGAATGGGAAAAATACTTCTGGAACCCAGACGGCTGCTGAAAAAGTGGGTGACTCTGTTGCACTCTATTGACCTGGTGCCAACTGCTATTAATCATGGAGGAGTTGGGGAATAATGTGAAGGATGCCTCATGCAGCAGTAAACACCTGGATACCCGCACCTGACTTTTCGCAATGAAGATGAAGAAGGGTAATTGTGTTATCGTATCATGTCAGCTTTCCCTGCCTGAGCCAGTCGAGATGTCAGCATTCAAGAATTCTACCTCTAGAATTCTACCTCTGTACTTTTTAAGAAACATATCAAACTTCAGATATCTGCTTTCTAGATCATGAGTATCTCTAATGTAGCCTCTGATTTAGCTACACTGCCTGGCCAAAAAAAAGTTGCATATTTTGTTGGACCTTTAGCTTTGATTATTGTGCTTGTTAGTATTGTTTTGACAACCTTATGCAACAACCTTTTTTTCTGTCCAGAGTTGGATTCATTTTTGGCTGAGATCTTGTATTGATGACGGGAGAGTCAAGCCACTCTTTAAAGTATTCTCCAGCACATCCCAAAGACTTTCAATGGGGTTAAGGTCAGGACTCTGTGGTGACCAATTCATATGTGAAAATGATTCCGCATGCTCCCTGAACCACTATTTTACAATTTGTGCCCAACAAATTTTGGTATTGTTGTCCTGTAATATGCCCGAGCAATCAGGGAGGAAAAAATCCATTTGGATGGGATGACCTGTTCATTCAGTACATTCAGCTGACTTCAGTTTATTGCCGCCATAACGTTGACCAATTGAAGCAACCCCAGATCATAACACTGCCTCCAGAAACTTGTTCAGTTGGCATTATACGTTATGGGTGCATCGCTTCAAGCACTTCCCTTCTTACCCTGACGTGCCCATCACTTTGGAATAAGGTAAATCTGGACTCATTAGACCACATGACCCATTTTCATTGCTTCACAGTCCAATCTTTATGCTCCCTAGCAAATTGAAGTATTTTTTTCTGATTAGCCTCGCTAACAAGTGGCTTTCTTGTGGCCACACATCTGTTTAGTCCCAATCCTGTAAGTTCTCGTCGCATTGTGCGTGTGGAAAGGCTCTTACTTTCATTATTAAACACAGCCGTGAGTTCTACTGTCAAATTGTTTTCTTAAAGCATTTTAGTTATCTCTGATCATGATAATTTTACATTTTTTTTCCGACCACATTTCTTCTGCGAAGCTGACAGTTCACCACTATCCTTCCAGGTTTTAATGATGCGTTGGACAGTTCTTAACCCAATTCCAGTTATTTCAGCACTCCTTTGTTGTTTAATTTACTTGCAGGCCAACACTTTTCTCCTGAAACACAGTAACGTCTTTTCCAAGACCACGGGATACATATTTCGACATGGTTGTTTAAGAAATGAGAAGGTACACACTGCATCAGTTAGGGTTAAAAGAATTGTTGCCAGTTGAAACATTTTAATCACTGCAATAATGATCTAATCAAAGACACTTTAGTATCTGCTTATTTAAATCCAAACGGCAAATGTTTTTTTTGGCCAGGCAGTGTATATCTGATAATTTTAGGATGCTGTGTTAGATAGGTGACGTTTGCTATCTATATTATGGAACTGCAATATAACTAGCTTTAGCTCACTATGACTGCCTGCATCAGCACACCTCCATCAAAATTAAAGCAATTTAATGAATACATATTGAAAAGAAAGAGCTTCAAGGACAAAAATGCAAAAAGGGCCTTTGTATTTAAAAATTTGGCAGTGAAAAATAAAACTGTATTTTCATTCTTTCTGACAAACATTTGAAATATTACAGTGTTTATTAAAAGGGGGCATGGTATTTGCAACTCACTACTCTTGAGAACTTTTAAAAGAGCTACTTTTTTAGCACTTTCTTAAATAGTTTTTAGGACAGGTACTTTTAATTTTGGACCATCTGCTGCTGAGGGGCAGAGCATCACAAGCCCGAGGCTCTTCACTCAAAAGATTTTAAGAAGCCGAGGGCTGTTTTGCAAGTATCCAGAAACTGGAGAAACTCCTTGCTGTGGTAATTCCATTTCAATGGAATGAATGACTATTTGTTCTCATTATAATTGGAGGAAATGTTGCTCCAATTACCTCTAAGGCAGATCTGTGAAATTATGCCCCTTGTGCACCCACGGAAAATGGGCTCCATGAAACATAATAGCAGGAAAAAGCAACCCAAGGCCCTGATCATGAATAAGCTTGAATTTTAGAGTAGATGAAATGAGGGTGAAATATGATGTCTCAATCAGTGTCCTGCAATTGACCAAACGTTGAAATCAGTCTAAAATGTTTTAATAATAGCTCAAAATAGAATTTAACACAAAGTAATCTAAATTATTTCAGAAAGTGGTAAGTTGAATAGGAAATTCCGATTGATTTATGTACAGTGTTTGAGGTGGGAAAAGACCAATGGTCAACAAATTAAATTTAACAAAAGGAAATACATATGAGAGGACAAGACAGTCAAGTTAGATAGATGGGTAGAGAGAGAGAGAGAGCGAGAGAGCGCGAGTGTACCACTGAAACAGTAGGACACATCAATATTTGTGGTTGCAAATAATAATAAAAAATAATTAAACCAAAGTTTCCATAAAATGACAGACTTTTAAATAATGGACTTCCACATGTTTGAGAAATGTAATAGAACAGTTCACAATTCCCAATGCTGCTGTCGTTCCCTCACAGACAAAAGAGCAGCATATCTGTGGCCTCTGACCCCTACTTCACTGGGTATATCTCTCATTAATGTAGCTGTCCAATAGTCAGAGCTTTGTACATTGAAGTCACCCAGAAAAACTGTTTAAGAAAAAGCCCATTTTTAATTATTATAATTTTTTTTTTTTACACAAAGAATAAGACTATCTTTCCTTGAACGTATCCTATTAGTGGCCTGTCCGGACCAGTCATTTCCATCAGTACTGCAAGAGATGGAATCTCAAATATAAACATGCCTGCTTTGTGCAAAACATAATGTGCATGTAGAAGTGAATGTCATCATATGTTTGCCTTCTGCTGGTAGAGATGGAGGATAGAGCCAGTGCCCCAAAGACCATAAATGGGCTGCTCCATGCGATTTCTCCATTAACCTTCTCTTCTTCTTGACATGTTAAACAAAGAGGCAGACACATGTCATGTCTGTATGTCCATCAACATTGGAACATCTATTCACTTGGGGTTGTTTTCCTTTGCACAGGTCTGTGATTTTTCAGGATCGAGGGGACCGAAATAGGCAAATATCCAACACTGAGCAGAGTGGGTCATAGGTTTATGGCCCCTGTCAGATGTAGAGATTATTCAATTTCTGAAAAAAAAAAAAAAAGTTTTTTCTCTTTTGTGCAATAAAAAACTTCTCAGATTTCTATAGCTTTGGAGTGATCTCTGGGGCTCAAGAGAACAACACATTGTTAAAGAGAGTACATACAACATTAGTTTCACAACATTTAAGACTCTGTCCTCTTCAGAAGATGTGAATTGTGTCTTCTTAAGTTTAACATTAATAGGTGTGAATGTTTTGCTGAGATTTTTTGCCGTTTGTGTTCCTTGCTTTCCTGTGTCAGATCAGTCTCTTCAGTATAAAAAATATATAAGTGCTTCTTATCTTTCTAAAACCACTTGGCCTGTTGTGACAGACTCATAAAATTGGAAGGGTGCATATTAACAGACTGTATATGAACTGTTATTTATGATTGGGAGCACAGCTTTTGTGTCCTTTGCAGATATACTATATGTGAATACATGAACAAATGCTTTTAATATACATATATGTACTTGTATCTTCATTACAAAATAAATACAAATATTTTTTTCTTCGTTCTTTTTCACGTTTTACACTATACTTAAAACTCGTCGCTTTTTATGTGGCGCAGATCTGCCACAAATTTCTAGTATTGTTTGTTTCAGAAGATCAGTAGTTATGACTGTCAGAGCGGTAAAGTTAGTAGCTTTATGAAGCTTGTACTCTGGAGATATTTGTACATTCTTCTTGAACACACTATTCTGCTCAGCATCCCCTTTTTGTTTGCCCCCGAACGTCTTGCCCCAGCATAGTATTTCTGAGGTATTTGCCTCTGCCGTCTGATAGGGCTTGATCTGGGCCCTGCTGATTCAGGTCCTTTGCTGGTATTGGAGGAACCATGAAAGCCTTGGCCTCCTGGGTCAGAATTGTGGTGTGGGGCTTTTCAAACTCTGGCATATGGTCTTTCCAACTAAAAGGACCTCCCCCATGACATGCTCTGGCTGCCAATAAAAGAAGCAGAGCTGAAACCGCCAGTAGGACTGCTGGGGTCAGGTCTGGTAATGGATCTGGCATGGACACCTCCTTGGTCTTTAGCTGGACACAGGAGGTGTCATTTGGCCCCATATGGAGGCAAACTTTGTAGTGAGTCCCTGGTTGGAGATGGGTTAGGTTGAATCTTCTTGTGCCAGCTAGAATTCGAGTGCTGTGCCTGTGATGATTTTTCAGACTGCCATTGGTCACCCAAGAGAGATGTGCTGCAGGGACATTACGGCTGGCTTGCCAGGTCAATAGGGCATACCTTTCTTTGACATCCTGCACTCCAAAGCTATCCTCTGTCTTTTGGCTACTCGTATGAACCTTTCCACCTCCCTCTATCTGTAGAGTCAAGCTTCTAGTGTCAGCTCCCACTAGGTTCTGTGCAACACAAGTGTAAAAGCCAGCTTCTTTGGCAGTGACTCCAGAAATCTCTAATGTGCCCTCTGTTAGAACCCGATAACGCCCAAAGCTGCTGGATGGAGTCAATGTCATGCCCTGGGGAATGACCCAGTAGATGCTTGGCACTGGCTCTGCCAGTGCTCGGCAGTGCAAGGCTACATTGTCTCCGTGTTTGACTTCGATGTAAGAGGGGAATGTGCTTGGTGCAATCAAGGGCAGGCAGCTGTCTGCCATCTCTCTGAATGAGACTTCTTTAACTCTCCTAGCTTTAAGCTCAGGAGGCTCAGAGCAAAATGTGGATTGAGGCTCAATGAAACGAACTGGCTTTTCATTGTCGGCTCCCACCCAGCGGATCAGGCAGTCACAGTGAATGGGATTGCTGTGCAAGCTAATTTCTTGAAGGCTGGGAAGTGACCTGACTGTCTGTTGATGCAGGGCACTCAATGCATTACTGTTGAGCATTAGACTTTCCATGCTTGACAACATTTGGAAGGCTTGAGGGTGAATATATGACAGCCGAGGATTGTTTGTGATCTCCAGTTTGGTCAGTTCAGGCAGGTTTTCCATTGCAGAATGCTCAATAGAGATCAGCTCCTCCATGTTGTTTAAGCCAAGTTCCTTCAAATGTAGCATATTTTTGAAGTCTCCCCTCTGCAGTAGCTGAATGGGGTTCTTGTTTAAGTCGAGGAACTTAAGACCTGGCAGTTTTTGCAATGCCTCTTTTGGGACTTTTATTAGGTGGTTATCATAAAAGCTGATGCTCTCTAGGTTTTGAAGCCCCTCCAGCGCTCGCTCTGAGATCTCACGTAAGCCCATGCCTGCTAGGACCAGACTGCGCAAGGAGCCCAGCGGTTTAAAATTTAGGTCCTGGATAGTGTCCACAGGGTTTCCACCAATCATGAGCACTTCCAGTTGTGGCAAAGCATGGAACCAACGCCTATCAATTACAACCAGGCGGTTAGAGTTGAGATGAAGCCTTAACAGTTTATCCAGGCCCTTGAAAGCCCCAGGGGAGATGCTCCGTAGCCTGTTGTGATTGAGGTACAACTCCTGCAGGCTAGAAAGACCAAAGAACGCTGCTTCAGGAAGGTGCCTCAGCTGGTTTTCCTCCATGTGTAGGCTGAGAAGATCTGGCATGTCAGTTATCCGCAGGTTTCGGGTACTGGTAAAGCTGTTATGTGAGAGATCCAACTCTGTCAGATTGACAAGGCCCTGGAGTTCACTCTGGTCCACAGAACTGATGAGGTTACTTTGCATCCGGAGGGTTTGTGTCTCAGGAGGGAGGGAAGTAGGCAGCTGGATAAGTAGGAGGTCATTGCAGTCTACTGTAGGAGCCTCTCTGTACACAGATTGGGGAGAGTACCAAGGCTTGATTTGGCAGACACACTGGAGGGGGCAGGGTACCCTCCAAGGCATGGATTGAATAACCAGAGAGCTTGCAACTCCAAGCAGCAGATGCGCGTGCAAAAGAAACATTGTAATATGTCCCATTTTCATAATCAAACTGATTTAATTTGATGTAGATTCACTGTGAGCTGGACCCTTCAGTCTTTTTTAATACAAGCCCCTCTCACTTTTATCTCAAGTTTATGTGATAGGAGAACCCAGGGTTTGTTAAATTTAGCAAAATAAAGTTGTTTAAAGATGAAGTGCACTTTGTTCGTTTATTTCCAGTCTTGTGAAGTAGTCACATAAGTGTTTCAAAATCATCCTGTCTCTTTTGTGGTGTGACTGCAGTGTTTCAGATGGCGCTCCAGTCTCAGTCCATTGATCTTACATCCTAGCACGATTAGAGTAGGTTTTAGGATCGGTTCAGGGGCACACCTGGAAAAGACAAAAAAAGGACACTTAATCATGAGCTGTAATTACACTGGAATTATATGATGAGATTTTAATAATTCCATGTGTCAGAGCAGCACTTTTCATTTCATGAGGCAATTGTTCTATAATTGGTTGGGGTTCCTGTAGTTCAACTGGTAGAGCATGACGCTAGCAATGCCAAGATCATGGGTTAGATTCCCAGGGTACACACAAACTGATAAAATGTATATCTTGTATGCACTGCAAGTCACTTTTGATAAAACTGTTTGCCAAATGTTCAGTTATCCACTTATATAAAATTGGTATATGAGGTAGGTGTTTTTTCATTGTTGTGAAATTGTAATTGGAGAAACCATGCTATATCAGCTCAAATTTAATGTAAAATTATTTGTTGGTATGAACACATTTGGCATGCCTTGGCTTGTATATGTCTCTGTTAAAATGTCCTCTAAAGTAGTTCTGGGAAATTCCAGCTAAATTCCACTGCACGTCTTGTAGCTGCTAGAAAATGACTACTGTGAAAATATGAGAAAAATGCTGGCTGAAATTTTGTAAGCTAATTCATGGCTTAGGATTTAGCTCCACAAGGCCCTGGTGTAACTCATATAATGGAGGCTTGTTAGGAATAGGGAAAATGTGACATGCTTTTGTTAAAATGTACAAGATGCAAATCATCAGGTTCCTAAGAGGCACGAGGAGTTAAACTCCCCCAGGCTGCGCCTAGTTCCCTCATCCCATGTGTTATCAGGTGACTCAAACAGTTAAGTTCGGGTCAGCTGGCCGGGTGTATCACTTGTGCATAGCACCTTTCCCCTCCCTTGAGGCGAAGATGTGTGCTCTTCTCCAGTTGCGTTCGTAAGAAGTGTGAACCCTGGACATTCTTCCTCCCTAGCCTAGCGGCCGTCGAGTCTTCGGAGAGGCTTGCTGCCGCCCAAGTACGGGCGCCACCCAGACCCCCGTACTGTGGTAAATGCTCCACATAGGCTTGTTGTCCCCAAGGCAACCCCGTGTGATGTATATTCCGCAAAATGGTTTCCCTTCTGGTAAACCGTGTCTTCCTTGGGCAGAGGGCCCTCTGTCCTTGGTCGCCATGTTTGTAGTAACTCCTCCCCATTGGGTAGGACCTACCACAACGCTGCTCCACACAATGTGTTTCCACTCCTAACCAGTAAGACCATGTGTTGTATTCCACCTAAAATCCCCCACCCCCCTCTCGGGGCCGGGTGTGGTCTCTGCGGTGTCCTCCTCTTTGGAGGGACACTCCCCAGCTTGGACCATATATTTGGCCCCCAGCCGAACATATTTAGTTCCTTTTTGAGGAGAACAATAGAGAGAAGGCCACAGCTGGGCTAGCCAGTCCTTATACTTCTGAGCAGTTAGTCGTTCCCCTAGGTGCAGGGGACCACTTCATGCCTGCCAGTGTGTTGGGGTAGTTATGCGATGGCTTGCTGCGCTGGCTGACACAGAGGTCTGCCCATCTCGCACCGCCTGTCTGCGTAACTCGGTTCAGCTCTTGTGGCGTTTTCCATTGGGACCCCTAGTGTCAACTCATCGACACAACGTTGAGTGAGTGACAGATAGGGAACGTCTCGTTTACGTGTCTCTCCTGCCACAACACTGAACCAACCGCTGAAATGGCCGGGTCTTTGGCTCGGCTCCTCAGTGAGATACCTGATGTGTGTTTGCAGTGTCACTCCTTTTATACCCGTATGTCCGGGGGAGTGGCATGCAAATTCCACGCGGCAATTTCCATTGGCCTTTTCTCAAGATTAGAGATGTCTGGGCTCCGCAGGAGCGACTCCTAGTGTCATCTCATCGAAGCAACGTCTCGTTCCTTCCATCAGGGAACGGAGGTTACATCAGTAACCGAGACGTTTCTCTACATTTGGAGAGGAATTCACTTTTTTCATAGTTTATTTCAATAATATATATTTTTTAATTCACTCATAAAACCGTAATGGGAGTTAATTGCAATTTTTAAGGTTAACTGCAATAAGTTAATTACTTCAAGGTTTGATTAAGGTAAGGTAGATATAAGAGATTGTAGTTGTATGTTCTCACCTAAATATCCTCTAAATTAACCATAATGTATCTTTGACACAAAACACTCCATTGAGTTTCATTTAGACATTTCAGCTACATGGCAGAATGACAGAGGTCCTTTGCTTGCTCTGATTATAGCATCCACCCTTCTTCCTTTCTCAAAGCTCTGCCACAGTAATGCATTCTTCTCCTGAGTGCCCAATTAGTCCTAATGTTCTCTCTGTCTCTCTTGTACCCCAGGGATCTACCTGCCAGTTCGGAGACTATTTGTGCCTCCTCTTCCCTCTCTCTCATATATGCACAGCACGGAGGGATAGAGGGACTATCCATAGCTATCAACGGGCCAATGCAAGTAAAGCCCCAAATTCTCCCCGCCAGCTATCAGCATGCACACTTAACCTTAAAGCTAATTTACAAAGTGTCAACTTCACAGGCAGAAACATGGCCTTCAATGATGCACCCTGGCCCAGCTGGTCTTGGGACGTGTTGCATACCGTTGATTCCCAGCCTGCATCTCAATGAGTTGTCTTAAGCGCCCCTAATGTGAGGTGAATGGAGATGTTTGCATGTGGGCTTCTTGCCTGTGCATATTGAATAATGCATCTTCCGAGTTCGCCCACTAATCTTCTTTCTCACTGCTTTTTGCTCTCGCTTTGGCCATGATGAAACACACAAAACAAGACAAAGTAAGTGCAGGAGGCCAATGAGGAGTGCCTCCCTTTGTACTCATGAAGGAAATAGCTGTTGCCAACAATGATTCTATGCAACAGGTGGTCTATCTTTATAATTGCTAAATTAATTTTTTCACCCTTTACCTGCTATAATGCCATTAAGAAACAACTAAACCCAAAGTCAGTATGGTTGCATCACAGCAGCATAATATGGTTGTCAATCACATTTGTAGTGCAGTAAAATTCAGTGCATTAACATCTCCATATAATCAGATAACCAACCATAGTCTATAACCAAAGTGACTCACTTACATTTTCAAAACTGATATGTGCTGTTTGAACAGAACCACAGTAAAACTCTGTCTTGTTTTTAGAGAAATGTGACAAATAGGTTAGATTTCTGTTGTAAATTTTTTTATTTGTTTCCTCTTTGAATTAAGTTTATTTTTCTTAACCCATTGGGATACTTTTTTTCTTGTTTTAAGTATAAACTTTTCCAAATATCTTATGTATTTTTCTTCAAGTAAATGAATCTTGCTTCAAGGATCTTTAGATATCTTACTGGAGAACAAGACAAAAATATTGAGTAAGAAAACTAATTTTTGCAATGCATGTGTATGGCCAGAGGAATGTTATTCACACATTATTCTTTGCTGTCAATCACTAATGTTAGACCCGTCAACCTCTCTCAGTGTTAGGGTTCCCACACCTCAAAAATCCCAGTTTAACCCCTGGTTACAGGTATCATGTTAACATGTGTAATATTTACGTCTTTTAGCTATACTTTTGAAACTGTGTATATTTTAAGGTTCTATTAAAAACAAACAAACAAACAAAAACTCTCTCACACACACACATTGATTTGCTCCAGTTTAATCACAGTTTATGTAACATGTCAATCACATGTTAATGAGTCGCTTTTCAGATAGCAGAGATTAGAAGAATTTCCCGCCATCAGTTTCCTTAAAAGCCTAATGTTCATTCATGGCATGATCGCTGATCAGAAAGGTGGGTGCACCACCTCTGGCTGCATGCTGATGCCTGGATCTCTATGCCAAAGCTCCACCTCTCCTCTCTTTCAGCGACTAATTTCAGAGCTTAACAGTGAGTGGGGAAGAAAACAGGTCTGTTTGCACTCTGACAGTAATGCAGATTTTCCTTGCTCTATGAATAATTCTTTGTGGTCGCACACTTCTGGAAATGATTGCCTAGTCCTCAAGGTTAGGGTTGCACATTGTATTAAATACTTTTGGGTCTGACTGCATTTATGTTTGTTTATGCTGTGCCAAAGTGATAACTTTCAACCAGCTTTATTTATTTCCTTCGGTTTTGCTTTTTTAAATTTATTTAATAAAACACAGTACATAATCAATGTCATAATCACAAAATGAAAACTCTATAATGTCTTCACATTTTCATAGTTTTCTTCAACAAAATCTTTTTTCCTGTGTAAAATTGTGAATGCTAATCAACGTTTTATCAATGAGCTGAACTGACTAGTATTCATCATTCATGTAGTGTGCTTCAGTTTATGAAATAAAAAGGAATATCTAAATCAATGTAGAATACATAAATTGTTATGGGTTTGGAATGAAAGCATCTGAATGGTGCTCCTCTCTTTCTACTGAATACACAACACTCTACACTTAGTAATGACGTCAAGTAAAAGAACCAATGTGGAAGTGGCTTTAACTGTTATAGGTAATAGTGAACACATTTCTGTTTGATATGCCATTTTATGTCGTTGTCACCTGAAGCACTTGTTGTTAATCATGTTGCAAGAACATATAGAAGTGAATTAATGTTATCAACAACAAAACCGTTTGCGGGCTATGAGTGTTGACATAGAAACAAATAACTTCCGAGGTCAGAGAGCGTGAACAACTCTGAGAATCTCTGACTTGCCATCTTGTAATTACAGTAATTCCGACCTCACGTGAATGCATGAATGTGAATAGTCCCTAGAGCATTTTTTTTTTCATATGCCCTTGGAAAGACAATAACTAGCAATAGTAGCAGGAATCACCCTTTCACTTGCATTAGCAGCACTTTTATTTCGTAGATATCTTAAGGTGCCGATATACTTCCGTAGAAGTTCTTCTTTGTTCTTCAAACGTAGTTTGAAACAGCCAAGCAAAAGTATACTGTTTGAGAACATTCAGACATCCGCCACACTTTTATGGGAGGTGTTTAAATGTACATTGAAATATTAGGACACTGAGTCAAAGCTTAAATTATGTGACATTAAAATATGTTATCAATGACTTTATGCATCATTCAGTGAGTACAATTCACACGATATCAGTAAAAGATGCTTTTTTTAACCACTAGATGATGATTTTTAAAGTAATATACAGGTGAAACTCGAAAAATTAGAATATCGTGCAAAAGTTCATTAATTTCAGTAATTCAACTTAAAAGGTGAAACTAATATATTATATAGACTCATTACAAGCAAAGTAAGATATTTCAAGCCTTTATTTGATATAATTGTGATGATTATGCTTACAGCTTATGAAAACCCCAAATTCAGAATCTCAGAAAATTTGAATATTACATGAAATCAATAAAAAAAAGGATTTTAAATACAGAAATGTCGGCCCTCTGAAAAGTATAATCATGCATATGTACTCAGTACTTGGTTTGGGCCCCTTTTGCATTAATTACTGCCTCAATGCGGCGTGGCATGGATGCTATCAGCCTGTGGCACTGCTGAGGTGTTATGGAAGACCAAGATGCTTCAATAGCGGCCTTCAGCTCTTCTGCATTGTTTGGTCTCATGTCTCTCATCTTTCTCTTGGCAATGCCCCATAGATTCACTATGGGGTTCAGGTCAGGCGAGTTTGCTGGCCAATCAAGCACAGCAATACCATGGTCACTGAACCAGGTTTTGGTACTTTTGGCAGTGTGGACAGGTGCCAAGTCCTGCTGGAAAATGAAGTCAGCATCTCCATAAAGCTTGTCTGCTGAAGGAAGCATGAAGTGCTCTAAAATGTCCCGGTAGACGGCTGCGTTGACTCTGGACTTAATAAAGCACAGTGGACCAACACCAGCCGATGACATGGCTCCCCAAACCAACACAGACTGTGGAAACTTCACACTGGACTTCAAGCATCTTGGATTGTGTGCCTCTCCATTCTTCCTCCAGACTCTGGGACCTTGGTTTCCAAATGAGATGCAAAATTTGCTCTCATCAGAAAAGAGGACTTTGGACAACTGAGCAACAGACCAGTTCTTTTTTTCTTTAGCCCAGGTAAGACGTTTGACATTTGAAGCCCATGTCCAGGACCCGTCTGTGTGTGGTGGCTCTTGATGCAGTAACTACAGCCTCAGTCCACTCCTTGTGAAGCTCCCCACACATTTGAATGGCCTTTTCCTGACAATCCTCTCCAGGCTACGGTCATCCCTGCTGCTTGTGCACCTTTTTCTTCCACACTTTTCCCTTCCACTTAACTTTCTATTAATGTGCTTTGATACAGCACTTTGAGAACATCCAACTTCTTTTGCAATTACCTTTTGAGGCTTTCCCTCCTTGTGGAGGGTGTCAATGATGGTTTTCTGCACAACTGTCAGGTCAGCAGTCTTCCCCATGATTGTGAATTCAACTGAACCAGACTGAGAGACCATTTAAAGGCTCAGGAACCCTTTGCAGGTGTTTAGCTGATTAGAGTGTGACACTTTGAGCCTACAATACTGAACCTTTTCACAATATTCTAATTTTCTTGAGATTCTGAATTTGGGGTTTTCATAAGCTGTAAGCCATAATCATCAAAATTATATCAAATAAAGGCTTGAAATATCTTAATTTGCTTGTAATGAGTCTATATAATATATTAGTTTCACCTTTTAAGTTGAATTACTGAAATTAATGAACTTTTGCACGATATTCTAATTTTTCGAGTTTCACCTGTACATGCAGTAGAAAATGCACAATTTGTCATGTTTACATTCTGTATTCATATTGCTAATGCCTTAACATGCTATACAGCCATAATATACACCGATTACTCTCTGTTATTTCAATTTATGATTGCACTGATACTAACTCCAAAGATTGGTGTGTAAAAGAGTGTTAATGAGGACGCAAGAATGATGATGAGAGGCATATCTTACTTTGGGCAGATGTGTGAATGGTTTTCACTGCAAAGGTCACATGAGTGAAGCAGCATATAAAACAGACTGAATGGGCACTTAAGAATATTTAAGTATAATTGATTTAGCTCTAGGTCACACCTACCGATGACGTGGACCAATGGCAGTAAGAAGGTGTTTAGCAGCCCTGAGAATTTTTCCTAAATGTTTCGAACCATTGAAACACAAATGCAAAAAAGATTTTGTTCTAAATTACATCACACCTGTTTGTTCTTCAATTTTGTAAGAAGTACATTGGGGCCTTTAGCCTGTCTTCTTGTCTCTTTCTCCCTCCGTGTGTGTGTGTGTGTGTGTGTGTGTGTGTGTGTGTGTGTGTGTGTATAAAACATTGGAATTCAATGAATGGACTAACTGTCCATCTCCCTTTTGCATTCACCGTCACTGACCATGCCAAACTGTTTTCTGCCAACCCCAATATCAAGCTCCGATAGCACAACCTGACACTACTGCCACTCATACAGTCTTTCAAAAACTTTTATTTGACCCCCCTTACTTGTATTAATGTGGGTGCAACCTTTTTGAAAAGACCAGCCTAAGCCAGCTTGCTGATTCATAATGCTGTTTAGTGCTGATTTGTTGCTGGTCTAGCTGGTGCACCAGCACAGCCATTGCAAAACTTAGCTGGTGAAGCATGAACCAGCATCCAAAATACAACATAAGCTGGTAACCATCTATGCTTGTGTTTTTCAACTTGAAAGTAAACCTGATTTGTCCCAGTCTTTGCCAACTTTTGCACACACACATAACTTCTGCATATGCAAGCTTACTTTATGCCAAAAGTGAGATTCACACCTGGCTTCACGAACCCTTGAGACAAAGAAGAAAGCTTTTGGATTATAAGGAGAACAACACCTGAAGCTGCAACTGAACATGTAAATTGAATATTCCACTTTCTTTTTAAAAGAAGAACATTTGAAACATGGAGAAGATCCTTAAGCGTGCCAGTATTAGAGATTTACCCAAGGCTATGCAATGTTGGACGCTGACTCGTAAACACCAACATGGCGTCATGGTGACTCAAAGTCAGTCTAGTCCATCGAATCCCAACTTGGGGGTATGTAAGCAGGTTCCAGGGGGTACATGAAAATAATTGGATTGTGCTATGTTGAACCTAACAAAATTTATGGCTTTAAATAAAACTAATAAGGATTGGGTATAAATATCGATTTCAATTATTTGCAATCTTTATTTGAACTATATCAATATCTATCTTTTACTCTGTGAACTTTTTTCACATAGTAAGAAACATTTTTACTGTGTTGAGAGTAAAAGTTTGGTTTGACATGTTCTGTGTAACGTATCCAAAGATGAGATCCATGCAATCCAATAATTGAATAATGTCTCTTTTAATACACTTTCTGTACTTTACTGTCAGTTGATCAAAAACAACAAAAAAAAATATGAATTCGAATCACACATAGCGCGGTTACGCTAAAGAAACCGTACACATCCTTTCTTGTTTATATGTGCTCACTGGCCGACCTGCCGGTAGGCTTAAAGAGACAATACTGTTTTAGCTCTTGTATTACATGTCAATCTAAATACTTGTAAATATTGCAAATTAAACTTGTAAACAATAAACATGTATGTAACAGGGTGTAGTGTGGATCCGGGTCGTGATTCTACACACCCGGTCCCTTATCAGGCTAATCAAGCCTCCAAGAGGGATAAAGGCCGACTGCAGATGGTGGTGCGACAGAGAGAGAGAGAGAGAGCGTTTACGGGCAGCTGCCCCATATGTTTGTGTCTTTTTATTTAATTAAATGTTGTTTATATTGTCAAGCCGGTTCTTGGCTCCTCCTTTCCATTGAACTGCTTTACAATGTAAAAAATCAAACAGATGCAATCTATGCAATTTCAAAACATCATATTTAATGATGGAATACATGGAATTTGTACTTTTTTTATCCCCTTTTCTCCCAGTTTGGAATACCCAATTCCCACTACTTAGTCGGTCCTCATGGTTGCGCGGTTACTCGCCTCAATCCGAGTGGTGGAGGACAAGTCTCAGTTTCCTCCACTTCTGAGACAATCCATGCATCTTATCACGTGGCTCATTGTGCATGACACCGCGGAGACTCACAGTATGGGAGGCTCATGCTACTCTCCGCGATTCACGCACAACTTAACAGGTGCCCCATTGAGCGCGAGACCCACTAATCGCGACCACAAGGAGGTTACCCCATGCGACTCTACCTTCTCTAGCAACCAGGCCAATTTGGTTGCTTAGGAGACCTGGCTGGAGTCACTCAGCACACCCTGGATTTGAACTCGAGACACACCTGTACATTTTTAATGTGTGACCACGATTATGAAAAACTAAATAAAATTACATTGGTAAAATCAGTATTTCATAATGTATAAAGTTAAAAAGTCCCCTGTATAAAAAAAAACAGCATTAGTTAAGAGAGAATTTATTTCATATGTAATCAAATTGGCCATTATAACTGAAATATACCCAAATGAATCAGATTTGGATTGGAATCGAATTGAATCTGGAAATATTTACCGAGTCCTAATGGTATTGATAAAGTGACAGATCAATACTGATAGATAAGTTGATCAAACCAATGCATATTGATCAATACTAATCAACATTAATGAAAATGTTAAATTATATTTAGTATTTGGTATACGTCTTTGGTTTTATTTCGATCAAGGGGTACTTCAGCCTTACTGATGGAGCTGTGGGGGCATTTTCTACAGCACCTACTGTAATCCACCTTGGGCTCATATGGAACCTGATTTGGGATTTTTGTCTTGTTATCTTTGCCTTCATTTGAGTGAGTCTGCCTTATCAAGGCTCTGGGCAATTCCTCCAGGGGATGGAGCGGTGAACACTGTTGTATTATCATGACTTCAAAGAATCCCAGGTTCCTCTCTGCCTCCATTTCTAAAAACCCACTGATTAGACACATGGCTTGGGATGAGGCCCACGTTTGGTGCGCTCACGTGCATTTGAAAAAGAATGCAAGCAGGAAATATGCATAATGGTATTTCATAAGCCTCTTCGTGTAATTATGATACACTTTATGGAATGTGATTGAGTCATTTAGAGGGTGAATTAGAATTTCATGCTTAAAAGCTGGAAAGAATATTACACATTTTGCAGATAATAAGGATCTGCAGGATTTGCTCCTCTGTCCATCTTCAAACCATGGTGATGTAAATGTCAGAGTCATTACATGGTGATAAGTTATTTAGAATTGTTGTCTTCAAATAATTATCATCAAGGCGCCAATGCACCTCTTAACACTAACGTCAAGTGCTGCTTTACTCCACATGAGTAAAGATAGCAGCACATAGGGGCAATTTAATGAGTTTGCCAGGCAAGAAAGCAGGAGATGTGAACAGTAAACATTGAAAGTATTTATTCGGAGACAAGGAAATAGTCCTGTTAATTGCTTTGATAGATTCATTACAGAAAGTTATTGGAGGCCACTTTTACGTTAAGGTCTCTGGTTGTTCTTGGTGAATTAAAATGTGCTCATTAACTGCAGTATCTGGATGCGCTGAAACAAAGTAAATATTAATGAATACAAAGCATTAAATATCTCTTCATAATGTTTGACACTTTTTAAACATTACTTGTTGCTTTGTAATCTGAAACACCATTAATGAGGTAAAAAAAACATGTGTGAAAATCCAGTGTTACTTTATAAATGTAGTGGCAAAGATGGCGTGGATTTGGCTTGAACATTGGGGGGATTTCAGTGAGTGTATGCAAATTGTCTAGTTAAATACCTTAAAGTCCATCACGTAACTCTTTATTTGTTTTGAAAAGCACATTAGAAGTCTTATATGCTGGGGAGATGCAAACTAGGGAATGAAAAATAATTATTCCATTCTGACTGCAGCAACCCCACCCCCACCTTCCTGCATCTCAGGAGAGTGCTGTATATCCTCATTCACCTTCCAGAAGAATATTGACCTTTGTAATAATTAGATGAGTGCTGCGGCAGGAGTACAGTACACAGCAGGTTGATAGCAGCTTTTTTCAGAGTGGGAAAAGAGGCTGTTGATTACCTCCACCCTTTACACAGAGCAAATGAAAGTAGAATCCAGACCATGAAAAGTTTGCCTTTTGTGTATGTTTTGAATGCATTTTTTGTCCTTTTGCTTTTAAAAAGTTGAAATATTTCTTTTTCTCCCTCTCTCTGCCTGTTGTTACCCTTTGTAGGGCCACCATCATTTATTCCTTGGAAGGAGCTATTGCAGTGCTCGCTGCAGAGTTGCCATGGAGATCTGCCTCTGTGTTTCACAAGGTCAGAGTGAAAGTTGAAGGAGCTCTGCATAATAGGTTTGCTCTTCACATGCTGGCGGCTAACTTAAATCACAAATCATTTGAATTCCTGCTTGTGTGTGGTTTTATATATATATATATATATTGCACAATTGTTTTTGATTTATATCAAATCTATTTAAACTAGGGCTGTCAATCGATTACAATTTTTTATCAAATTAATTACATGGTGTCCCGATTAATTAATCGCGAATAATCGCATATACAAATATTTGCTGAGAAATACCCTCATATAAATATTAGGGCTTTTAATCGATTACATTTTTTAATCAAATTAATTACATGATGTCCCAATTAATTAATCACGATTAATCGCATATACAAATATTTGCTGAGAAAGCCCCTCAAATAACAATAATGCAATACATAATGATTAAATAATTATACATAGTTATCTTTAAATATACAAAAATGATATATATATAAAATAAAAATTATTCAGTTAATTAAAATGCATTACATTCTTGTGGCAGAAGAGTTAATCATTGATAAGACAATACAAAAAGTGGCTTTAGAATACAATGTATTGTTTACTACCCATATTATTGATCATAAGTCAATCATTGGCACACAGTTCACAGCAATCCATTTCACAAGTGAATTTGTCAGTCAGTTCAATATTTATTATGAGGGCTTGTTTAAGGACCCGTCAATTTACATCTGCATCAGACATGCTTGTGTAGTGTCTCGGGTGCGTTGTGTCATAAAAATAAAATGTTTAGGTCACTGTGTCAAGTTAAATATAGTTTAATACTTAGAACACATATTGAGATCCCTTAGTTTGGATTTGCGCTCCATCAAGTGTTTTGAACACAAGAACGTAACGCATGTTTGTGTTGTTCTGCTGCTCAAGGGGGTTTTTCTTCACTGTATAAACTGTGCATTGCCACACAGCTGAAATTTCACTAACTGCCCTCTGGAGTAAACAGGTGGTACTACAAGCTTGCATTTCTCAAGAATCTTCCATATTACGGTCCAGGGGCATGCGATTAATGGCGTTAATTATTTTAACAAGTTATTTTTAGTCAAATTAATCGCACTGAATTAACGCGTTAAATCGACAGCCCTAATTTAAACATAATCATATTTGCCTTTATTTTTTATTTTTTATTAGGTAAAGCTAACTTGCAGATAAGAATTAGTCAGATGTTTGCATCTCCATTGTAACTAAACAATAAAGCAGTTATTATAGTGGTTATCAAACAGCACATTTTAACTAAACTCAATATTCCATTAGCAACCCATTTTAATTCAATAATTAAAAAAAAAAAATGTTTTATTTGATTTTATCCATCAGGAGTTGTTTGGATTGTGAAATACCAGATACCAGAATGGAGCCAGATTAAGAAGTAAGAGGATTCGTGAAATCAGTCGAAAAGTAAAGTTGTTTTAGAAGAGGAGCAAGTTATTGCATTTTTATTTTAAGGCAGATTAAAGGCAAACAGTAACTCTATCCTTATGTAATCTTCTACGACGTTGAAACATTTAGGTCTTCTGTGTAGTCCAATGTGGATTTTATGCTCTGTTACATGGCTAAGAATATATAATAACAGAGAACTGACAACTGAAACTGGCATTTTTCATCAGAGTTACCACTAGTATCTAAGCATGAAAGAGGTAGAATCCTGGATGGAAATACAGAATGACAGCAGGGCCTATCAAACAGTTTCTCTCATCTATTGCCCATTCAAACTCCAGCCTCTTTGACTTATGAAGAATTTAAGGAGATATATTTTGACTTGGTTTTGCTGTTGCTCTTTCAGTAAAAAAAAAAAAGATTGCAAGCCAAAAAAATGGACATTTGATCTTTAAAAGAACTTGATATTGAAATTGATCATTAAAGAACTGTCAGTTAGAGTAGTAAAGCTAAAAATGTTCTTTCATTTTCTAATTGATGACCCATGGGTTTGATCTCTTCACAGCTCTTCGAGTTCATCGAGTCTTCTAAGTCTTTGTTTCAGTTACAAAAAAACTCTAGCCTGAGGTTTTTCATTAATGGCCAAGACTTTCACACTCAGCATAAACATCAGCACTTAAAGCATATCTCTTATTTCATCTTTTATATATTCCAGGAAAGCCCTGGAGTGATTCTTGAATCCTGTAGCTCTATATGTGTTCCTAATCAGCGTTTTCTTTTATAAATGTATTCATTTTTTATGCTGATTACTATATATTCCGCTGTTCGCCAAATCTAAATCCACAGTTGCCGCCTGATGCACTGTATCGTTGTTTTGCCTCTGGTAGTTTACAGCTGATCACACAGAGACAAGAATCACTCTTCGCATCTTTCCTCAGATGCATGCAACATTAAGATCTTAACCATCCCATTTTCATCAACTGTGATGTCTGTTTAGAGCTGCACTGTTACTGAGAGACAAATCGAGATGACACAAAAAAAGAGAAGGGATTCACAAAGAAAATAGCACAGAGATTTGTGAATAAAGCAGAATTTATAATGAGCCTAATTTACATAGAAAGGAAGCGCATTTGCTCAGAAAGGAATGACAATTAATTAATTCAAATACTCAAGACGCATCGCTATTTCAGCGCTGACTGCGTCTACTTAAACTAGATTGCAGGTGATTAGTGAATAAGACGCATGTTTTTGTGGTACAATACCGCACATAAACATAGTGCAACTGAATTAAATTGACTTAAATTACAGGTTGTTTCTACCTAAAACCTATGTATGCCTTTAAAATACTTGGAATATAATACTAGAATCGCATGTACTTATATGATACTTTTTAATTCTTTATTCAGCTTTTAAATTAATATTCAGGGTTCAAAACAAGTTAAGCTCAATCGACAGCATTTGTGGCATAATATTGATTACCACAAAAATGTATTTTGACTTGTCCCTCCTTTTCTTAAAAAAAAAAGCAAAAATCTGGGTTACAGTGAGACACTTACAAGTGAATAGGCCAATCTGTAAATGTTAAAATACTCACAGTATAGCCACAAGATAGGGGTATAACGATTCGCTCTGACATTGATTCGATTAGATTATGATTCTCTACTTAACAATTACGATACATTATATATCTATTTGTAGCATGTAAAGGCGGTATCACGGGATGTGGTAACCGTGAGTTCCCTATTCATTTTGGGATAGGGAAATAGGCTCCAGGCGGCTATATGGAGGTGCCTCCGATGTCAAGCTCATTCACGAGAATTCAATTCGGATTTCCATGCAGGACAGTTTGCGTCACACAGTGCAAAAGATAAATGTTTTCATCTTTTTACGGCTACCTTGTGTCATTTACCAATCACAGGTGACTGTAATCAAAAGTTTAGTTCCCATCAGAACAGTCTGAAATCGCCCTCTATTCTGTGACATTCACTATGAAAAGAATGCGTGGTGGGTGGCGCCAACATTGATTTTGCATACCCCTCAACCAATGTGTAGTTGTGCCCCTTATTTGCTCAATTCTCTTCCATTGTAAGTGCCTCACTTTAACATCGATTTTTGCTTTTTTAAAGAAAAGGAGTGAGGAGTTGAAATACATTTTTGTCGTAATCAAATATGCCACAAATGAACTTGTATTGGACCTTGAATATTCCTTTAAGTGACGCTGTCATTGTAATGGAAAGACCCAAAACATTTGCTTTTATGTTTCACATAAGAAAGAAAGTCATACGGTTTGGAACGATATGTAGGTAAGTAAAAAATGACAAACTTTTTAGGTGAACTGTTCATTTGTAAAGAATGGTTCAATTCATCTCTAGTGGAAAGAAGAAAATAATAATTAAATGTAAAACCCAAGAAAAACATTTTAATATAATAAGACTTGTTGTCAGATCATCTTATATTACGGTGACCATACGTCCTCTTTTTTTCCGGACATGTCCTCTTTTTCGGACCTTAAAAAAGCATCCAGCCAGTATTTCTAAATTTGCAAAAAATATCCGGGATTCGGCTTTAGTTGCATTATGATGTGCATCTGGTCTAAATACTTCTTTGTATTTTCACACATATTTGCATTGCTTTAACCCCTCATGGTAAGTGCTGCCTTCTCGCACAGCAATTAGTCGATTATAAGAGGCTTGCAGCAACTATTGGCCAAATTCCTGCCTGTCAATCTCTCCACGAGAAGGCAGTACTCTCCACGTGTTCGGCATCAAGCAGTTGATTGACAGTAGCAGCAAATGAAACAATGCCCATCAAAAGTGCAAATTTACAGAAGATTTGCACAAAAAATTCCCATGCTTTCGTCCAGGTCGAGATCCGTGGGAAGCAGAATGTATAACATGTAATGCTGGCACTTATGTGTCAGTTGCTAATAAAGGTGCAAGTTATTTAGAAGCACACATTAGCTCAGTGAAGCATAAAGGGTCAGCAAAAGGTGAAAGTTCATCTGGTAAATTTACGGACTACTTTTTTGCAAACAGGTAAAATTGTATAACGTTGCTTCATTTTCCATGGCAATTCAAAATAATAGTAATAGTAAATGAAGTTACACTCATGGCATCAAATATTTTATTTTAGGACATTCAAAAGAATGTCTATTATTTATTTATATATATTTATGTTTTGCTAATATAGTGTCTTTGTATCCACTGTATGAAAGTTTGCATTCATAGTAACACTGTTTTGAGTGTTTACCCCCCTCCCCCCCACCAGTGAAAAAAAAAGGTGTCCTCTTTTTGGATAACCAGAATATGGTCACCCTATCTTATAACCCATTGTCAATTTTTGCTTCTGAAGTAAAATGATCCTATGTTGTGTTTTTACTGAAAAAAAGACAAAAATTCAAGAAAAACAAAAAATTAAGAAAATGATATTTGGCATGTGACTGATATGGTCCAATATGCAGCCTTGATGGCCTTGCTAAAAACTGCCATTACCAAACCACACCAGTTGCAGACACTTTCTTTGCTTTAGAGGAAAAGATGGAAGGGGTGTCAGCTTGGGTTGCTTGCAGACTATTCATTACAGAGGGGAAGAGAGAAGAAAGAAAGGAGGCAAGAAGTAAGCGAGAGCATATCCAGCTGCCTGCTCAGCTCACATTAGCTCAAGCATCCTCTGAAGCTAGCTATGGTGGTTAAGTCTTCCATGCTGGTCCCCTGCTGGTGGGAGGATGACTCATGCTCAGAGTGACCTTCTGTCATACCACCCTCAATAATAGTGACAGGGGCTTGCCTGTGGTCCTTACATTCATCTTCATTAGCACTTGGCTTTAAGCATCAATGTCAGTATCTGCTCCTGGGAAGGCTCACTGCTATCTCTGCTTCTGTCTGCCTCTGTCGTTCCAATCTTTCATCTTCTGCCTGCCATTCCTCTTTGGCTTAGAGGAAGCTCAGTCAGACTATCATCCTTGTCAGATGTGCCTGAAATCTGGGTGTCCTTTATACTTGAGGAAACAAGGTCAAAGTGTAGGACAACACTGAAGGAAATCTATCAGGATGATTGCTTATGAGCAGTAAAGCTGTGCGGTATGGTGTACATATCATTGCAGATTCCAGGTGAAATTTACATTTACATTTATGCATTTGGCAGACGCTTTTATCAAAAGCGACTTACAGTGCACTTATTACAGGGACAATCCCCCGGAGCAATCTGGAGTTAAGAGCCTTGCTCAAGGACACAATGGTGGCGGTCGTGGGGATCGAACCAGCGACCTTCTGATTAACAGTTTAGTGCTTTAGCCCACTACACCACCACCACTTCAATTTAAACACTAGATGCGCTACAATAAGGACTTCACACAGATCCAGAGGAAAACAGCTGATTATCAGTTCATAAATATTTACTTTTTGCGCTCTTCCTAGCACAATGCTGTCTTATGACATCTAAATACTTACTCTTGTACATGAATTGTAAGTCAACACATTTTAACTAGCACTGTGAACCGATAAAAAAAGTTAGCGGTTTTTACCTTAATTTATCGTGGCGCATGGTACATTAAAATATAATCAGAAATATATTTACTTTATATTTTCTCAAAGAACCTGCAAGAAATTGGTTAGTCATTTATTTAAATTGTTAGATTAATCATTAATTTAAATTGTTTAAATATAAACCGTTTTGCACATTAAGTTAATATGACAAATTTTTACAGGTATTAATCTTTGATTCAAGTAGGCTATATGTATAGATACCATATAATTAGTTGACATGCTGTAATTAAAAGTTGGGCAAAATCTTCTGCCATTTTCCTGTGGATTCAATTCATATCAAGCCTTATTGGCAAGCTAAACGTAAGTGATACATTTACAATGCATTATTAGACACTATATATACAGATACAAAACAAATTGAATGCTGAAGTTGAATTTGATGGTTTAAATCTCAAAACTGTTATTTTCTCTGGCTGCCATTCAGTCTCTATTGCACACATGCTGGATCTCTGTCGCCCGGTTTCACTTTTGACACTGGTTTAGATGGAAGTGAGTGAGCGTTTTCAAGCGATGCGAAGAGATAAAGCAGCTTGACCGTATCGCTTCCACACGTGGTTCACCATTTGCAGGTCATACAGTGAACCTGCTCCCGTGTTTTTTATATCCAGGACAGGAGTTGTGCATAGTGAATAAAGTGCACTGTTCCACACAACACATTTCTGTGCTAGGCTGTGCAGTCGAGTCAAGCTCTTACCTCTTAGAAATGTATTCATGCCAATTTTAGTTACAGGAAGTGGGGAAAAAAACATTATTGAAGTTTTAGGAATTAAAAAAAAAAGGATACCACATTAATTGTGTTAATTATTTTTAACAATTTAAACAGTAAACTATTAATTAAAAAATGAACACGTTAAATTTCCCAGCCCTAATTTGAATGTTTACATAACGTTAACAATCAATTACATTTACAAGCTTTTTCCAGTGTGAAAAAATCATACGGTAGCTCAACTGATAGAGCAATGCACTTGCGATGCAAAGGCACAGCATGTGAGTCAACGCGTGAGACAAAAGTGTCAGAAGTAGTGTTCGACCAATATATCGCAGATACTATTTAATTATCGGCATCTGCGTAATTTTCCCAGTTTGGCTGATTCATTTCTTAAGGCCACATGGGTGCCTAGAATCACCTGCTTGCATGTGAGTGAGCCGTCTGAGACATGTAAATGACCAATCACGGTTCGCTTTGTTGTTATATACCATCATGATACTACAAAAATAGACCGGTGTGCAACACAGTCTCATTTAATCTGTCCACATATCAGAGCCGCGATAGACACTATTGAGCTTGAAATGTTAAAGTGCTCACCTGTTTCATTCTACCTCTCTCTCCTCAACAGTTCCCTGTTTGTCCCAACGGTACTGTCTAATGATTAAAAAGGCACATATCAATAAAACTGATGTTTTATACTGTCTGCGGATACCTCATTTAAATAGATGTAATACACAAACCGCACAAAAATGTAGCAAATCCAGCTTCCCGTGGAGCGTTCATATTTCTTCCTCTAAAGTGTATTTGATCAGCTTCTCCTCAGCAGTTCCCTGAAACTTTTAACTTTCATGATAAAAAGGCAAATATCAATAAAACTTCTATCATATACTGTCTGCAAATATGTGGATATCTCGATATAATTCACGAACCTCACGAAAATTCAGTGTTTTCTTGTCGAGCACTCATCATACTCTGAAGCGCAAATTCCATCATCCAGAACCAAACTTCTGGATCAGGATAATAAGTTCCTCTTGTAATTCACAAATCATGACCATAACAATCCAAGCAGGCGAACCACTGCATTTAAACTCGGGCTGTATGCGCATAAGCACGTGAGTAAATGTCATATTCACTGTGTACTGTATGTACAATTGGTTTGATTCCGTCTTATATGAGGAAATGCGTTTACTCATGGAGTGGTGGTGGCGTAGTGGGCTAAAGCACATAACTGGTTATCAGAAGGTCGCTGGTTCGATCCCCATAGCCACCACCATTGTGTCCTTGAGCAAGATACTTAACTCCAGGTTGCTCCAGGGGGATTGTCCCTGTAATAAGTGCACTGTAAGTCGCACTGTAAGTCGCGTCTGCCAAATGCATAAATGTGAATGTAAATGTTCTGCACATATGCCATCCGTGGTGGCTGCTGGACTACTGTGTGTTCTGTTATTTCCTTCTTCCTAATATATTAACAATTTCTTCATGCAGAAATAAATGACTAAAAGACAAAAAGAAGAAAATGCTATAATTTAAAATAATTTCTTTTTTTTTTACAAAGTTAATGTTTTCTGTGAGATTGAGTAAATATTGTGCTAAGTAAGAGTTTATAATTTTTAGGTTTACAGTATTTACTATATTAAATTGTGTGATATATTGGCATTTTATTGGCCACCTGCTTTCTTGATATCGGATTCGGCCATTAAAAAAACCCATATCGGTCAACCACTACATAAAAGCACCACAAAATCACTGTTGCTTCAGCAACTATGCTTTTCAAGTCACATTGGCTTTTTATGACACTTTCAGTTGGGTTTAGGGTTGAGGGTAGGGAGAAGGTTTTGTTGATTTAAAACTCGATAGAGCATTAATCTTCAAAACTTTTGGGAGAACATTTAACACAGCCACATAATTTTCATGAGATAAGGCTGCATGTATATTGTGATATATACCAGAGTTGATAGTTGCCGATAGTTTTTAGTTGCCTTTAAGAATATATTATTTTTTAAAGGAAAGCCAGGGCATTCAAAGAAAAATTTAACTATATGGAAACGTCCCTCGTCAGAAAACATTTTGTGACCAACTTCTTATATTATGAATAAAAATAATAATATATATGCTATAAAAATCTTAATTCGGTAAATATTAAATATAGTGCATTGTAATGGAACCAAGTCTCTGTCATTTCAAAATAAGAGTCCCTGATGTGCTTCAAGCTTGTTTAGTGTTAAAAATTCCACAAGAAAATGTTGTACTATTCTATTAATCGATTTTAAAACTATCGGCTGATTAATCGGTTATCAGCCTTTTCCACAACCTTTGTTATCGGTCGCCAAATCCACTATCGGTCGACCTCTAATATATACTGCCATCGTTAAAAAATATTGTGTAATATATTACTCCTTATGTGTAACAACTGTGCACTGTTGGTTAACAAGAACATTTTTCACAGTATTCCTTCCAATTTCATATTAGATTATAGCTCCATTTGCATGTGTGTTTACATGTTTCCTGTGTACTTGGTTTATAGCAGTTGCTATATCAGAGTCCTACTCTGTGTACATGCACATGCGATTTGTGATTGTTTACCGCACAGAAAGAATCATCCATCTCCTGCATTCAGTATGGTGACTAGAGTGACTAGCAGGGCACTGCAACACATCTGTGTATCCCTATCAGCTTCAGCAAGGTCAGAACGGAAAGGAGCGGGGTACGGATTATCTTTACTCCATGCTGGTAGACTTCTCTTCCTCTTTACCTGTGATCTCCTTCCCACTGCTGCTGTCAGACCCAAGAGGACGAGACAGAAGCGCTCTCCTCTGGTACTTTAAATGAGAGCTGTGTGTACAGCCGGGAAATGTGCACACTACCACTTGCCGTGGTAACATCACCCTGCTGTGAGTTTAAACGCAGCTTTCTGATGGCTGCTGGCCTTCACAGTGAAGGCGCCTTCAACTATATCTGTCTTCCCAGCTTGATAACCTTTTTTTATCCTGCGTCTACAAGTTGCCAGTTTTTCATTGATACTTCTTCATGATTTTGTTAGTATGTCCAGCTGCGAAGTTTTATAAATATCTTTACCACAAATAGCCAAAACATTCCACAAACAATGTTATTTGGTCTGGTACGACTTTGGCAAAACAAACCAAACAAACAAACAAACAAAAAAAGTATCTATAAACAAAAGTACATTTAAATGTACAAATTATGTTATCTATTATATTTCCACAAATGCTGCAGTTTGTTGTGGTTTTGTTTTCATTTTTAAGATAATATCAATGCTTATTATTAAAATGGTAACACATTACAACAAGTTTCCATTCGTTAACGTTATTTCATGCCTTAGGTGTCATGTACAAACAAAGTAACAATATATTGTTTACAGCATTTATTAATCTTTGTTAATGTTTGTTAATAAAAATACAACTGTTCATTGTTAGCTCATTGTGCATTATTGTTAACAAACACAACTTTTGATTTAAATAAAATGTACAAGTATACAATATATTGAAATTAACATTAACTAAAGTTAATAAATGCTGTAAAAGTATTGTTCATTGTTAGTTCGTGATAACTAATGTTGTTAACTAATGTTAACAAATGGTACCATATTTTATTTACTCTAAATTCAAAGGGAGATGTTAGGCATTATGTTTGTCTCAGTCACCATTTACTTTCTTTGCATCTTTTTTCCATACAATGAAAGTGAATGGTGACTGAGTCTATTTTGCCTAGCATCTCCTTTTGTGTTCCTGAAAAATTAGAAAGTCGTTAAGGATTGGACCAACATCAGGGTGAGTAAATGGTGACAACATTTTCATGTTTAGGCGCACATTTTTCTCTCAGACAAAACATCCTTTCATTTTGGTCAAGCTCACAAGCAACTGTTTAAGTCAAAAACAGAAAGATCGGACATTTTCTAATATTCAAGTTCAGCAGTTTTTGCCTGTGTTTTCTTATTCTCTGTTTCTACTGCATTAAGGTTGAGTTCTTGCCAGATCTCAAAGTGTTTTTTTCCTCCCTCTCCAATAAAGTAAACTCTTGATCTGCCTTCCTGTCTGACGTTATTAAATCAGAAAAATCAGTGTCATTGTACCAGAGGCAATACATAGATCAAATATGCAGAATAATATTAACATGCTGGAGTGTGAGGGTCAGCAGTAAGTGAGACTGATCGATGTTTTGTCTAAGTTGCCTGGTAAGTATTTATTTTGCCTTTCAAGCAAAGCAGCATTTTAGACAGATTCATTTTAAGAGTGTTTCACTTCCATGTTTTTGTTTTGTTTGTTTTTGCAGCATTTTAAAACTTGACAGATTTATTGCTTTAGGGTCTCACCTTTATCACCTCCTATTTTGTGGGACAGATTTCGGAAAATGAGATTTACTGACAACTATGCAGTGATGAATATCCCTATGCCATACTCATCCCTCCATCCTCTCTCACTTGGCAGGGTTACCACTATCCCACTTTGCACTTTTTGTTTCCGTATTTATTTTCATTTTCGTAATAAGATCCGATGGTGCTTCCAAAAGTCAGGTCCATCGATTGGGGCTGGCACTGATGGATGACCCGATTTTCCATTGTGCTGATGAATTCACTAAAGCTCCTTATGGAGTTCAGTCTCAGCCCACCAAAACCAATGGTGTCGGTGCAGGGGTTTAAGTTTGATTAACTAAAACCTCCTGCAGGCCACAGTGAGCCAACCTTCCCCATTGCTAAACTGTTTAAGTCAGTCAGCAATTTACTGTCCTACAACGTTTCAAATCCCTCAAGATATGTATGAGATTGCAAGTGTGTATGTACTAGTATACTGTATGTGTTTGTATGCAACCATTACTAAAAAAGCACTGTAAAAATGTATATCATACAAAAGTAATCCTTCAAAAGAAACATTGAAATGTATCATAATTACTATTATTATATGTTTACCATAGCCAGTAATTCAGAGCAGAAAACACCCTGTGGTCAGCACAGTCCATGTTTATCCTTGTATGTGAACTAGGGCTGCCCCCTAATAGTCGATTAAAGGTTAGTTGATGAGAAGAGTTTTGGTCGACCAAGTTTTGATTGGTCGGTTGGTCGCAGAAAAAACTCCACATAAAAACTACAAACACCGGTATTACTGCTGGTTGGATGCTAGGTGGTACTATGGAGTAATTTTCATTGAGCAGGGTTAGGGGTTATCCTACACAATAAAGCAAGACACTTTGATTTCAAACGTAGAAGTTTATTTTTTATTTATTTTAACAAAAATTTCTAATGAAACTGGAAAAGAATTAAGTGCAATTAAAATGTGTGTTGTTCACAACAGTTGCAAAGGACAACATCTCTCTGGCAAAGAACCCAGTTCATCTGTTCATTAAAAAAGCAATTAAAATAATTAAAAGTGATAAAATAATATATATACATACACCTTTCCATTTACCGTCAGGCAAAAATCCGTCTTAACATGCAAGCAGAAAATTACTTACACAAATTAAGACATAAAAACAATTATAAATATACAAATAATAATTATAATGATGATAATAATCACTGAAATATAAATCATGGTTTGAGGTGAACGTGTTGTATTTGTATTATTTTATGTTTTAATCACATATGGATATGCGTATATTGTGGTCACAATGAACTGTTCTGTGGAAATAAAGCAAACTGAACTCGAATCTCCAGCACTCATAGATGATACTGTTCTTGCAAAAAAAAGAAATACAAAAAATCAGAAGACAGAAACAAAGAGTAAGAACCATTTACATGCTTATGTTCCACGAGACTGCACGCCTCGTATCAGCGTGTCATACACACGCATATACGGCTTTTCTGTCATCTGTTCTTAATAATATAATACAGTGTTTCTTCAAGCGCGTGTCTGTGTGCCGCGGGTCAAATTCTTTGTAATATTAATGATAATAATAGCATAATAATAATAATTTAATACATGGGAAAAATTAGCCAAATATCATCTTGACATCATTAAAGGCATCAGCTATTGGCGATCACTCTGACCATCATCGATCCCCAAGATCATCGGCTGTCGGCACAACCCTAATGTGTATTACTCTCTATAAATTAACAAAATGTCAGGCAGTCTCCTTGCTGGTTTTTCTGACACATTCAGGATCATTACCGCTTTTGCCAGTGTCGCTGCAGCTGCTTTGTGTGTGCGCTTGTAAATTTTGTATTTTAAAGGCTCATTATTACGGTTTAGTATTTCCCTGTAATGGTAGAACAGTGTAGGCAATGTTACTTATAACATCCTTTCTTAGTCCTGGAACACTGATGCCCCCCCAAAAATATATTCAAGTAATTAAATTAATATCATAAACGTGCGACTAGTCGACTAATGGCTTAAATTAACTCCTACTAGTCGACTAGGAAAATCTTTGGTTGGGGCAGCCCTAATGTGAACCCGTATTGAATATAGTTTGGGTCATCTATTCTGTTACCTTGTGTAGTTTTATACATGGTTTTCAAGGCAACATGATCGCTTGAGAAATTGGCATCTTGCTTCCGAAAGTTGTACCCTGAAATCGAGCCCATTCACTGGAATTACTGACAAGCACCATGCCCCGTCAGACATTTTTCATCAGTTTAAGTGTGAACACATTTCCCTCTAACGCTCTTGTGAACACATTTCCTCAACCTCCAAGACATGGATTTTGGTCCTGTAGGAATCAGGAACTAATCATGCTCACATAGGTAATGGTGAGCATCGTTCAGAGGTTATGTTCACTCTAAAATGAACTTTTTACTCCACTGATGGATAGATTTTTAAGGTTGGGGATTGGGTTAGGGGTTAGGATTAGGGTTAATAAAATATGCTTACCTGTTTTGAATTGCATGATGTATTATATAATTTATGTCTAAAATAACAACTCACTTTTGAGGCCACTCTGTGGACGTTTCACCCAGAAACTTCTTAAACGTGTCATTACATTCAACAACACTTACAGCTCTGGCCACTGGGGGCAGGGATTTTAATTTCAGTAAGCACAGACCAATTTAATCAGCAGAACTTTCAACCTACTGTCACTAAATTCACTGAGCTATAGTGTCATTGAATAAACTTTACTAAATTTTTGCAAATTGAGGTTTACGTGTCACATTCTACATTTCACTGGAGCTTCCTGGAGATTTTAACACTAGAGGTGCTACAACAACTGTGAGTACAACGGCTAATTATGACTTTGTAAACACATATTTTTCCGCTCTGTTACTCGCTCATTGTTTTGTTATCGAAACAGTTTTACTCAAATGCATCATTTAAAAAACTATAAATTTTATGGCTTCCTTGACAGACACACTACATTTAGACACTTCTTGAAGTGTGGTTCACTTCCGAGGTAGCTCACCTACCTCATTGTTGAACTTTGGTTTCGAAACCAGTCAAGCACGACAGCTGACACGTGAGGTGCAAGTATTAAGCGACATGTAATGGTGTGGTTGCTTCAGTAAATGTGCCTTTTTATGATGGATTTGCAAAAAGAACACTATCGGTTAGGTTTAAGTGCTGATTTAGGGTAAGGATGTCCATTTTGTTTATCTGTTAGGACACTATTGGTTAGGTTTAACGTTTTAGGTTAGGGAGGTGTGTTTTAATCAGTAATAAAACTTACAATTATTTCATAAATCCTCTAAAATTAATCTTAAAAACGTTATTTCACTAGCTTTTGGTGCCCCCTGCTGGACATTTCACTAGGAAACTGCAGGTCATTTTGGTTTGCAGTTTTGGTTTCCATTGATTGATTGTAGATCCACTGCAACCAGCGTTATCTGTATTTGTAGTGTTATAAAATATTCTGTGAGCTAGTTTACAAGTTAGAGCGCGCGCTGGGAGGTTGTCACTGACCTTCTGGCCCCACTTGCCGGCTGACTTTTCCCCACCTATTCCCTTGCTCCCTATTTAGTGAATACTGTAACTTAACCTCCAGCGTGTTGTCTGTCTGCACTTTTCTCAGAATATTGTGAAATTCACCTTATTTTCATCCTAAATCCATTTAAAGCCTCTGAAAGCAACATTTTCCAGTTTATGGATGCATTCATTAATTCTCAATGTGATAATGCACTGTGAATATAGGATATTTTAACTGAAGCTTAGCATATAGTCCACAAATTGTGTTTAACAGCATGCCATTTCATGATAAATCGCTCAAATAAAAAAAGACATATCGGATGAAACTAGAGAGTCTATTCTTTTGACTCAAACATGTTTCAATGTGAACACTTTATAAGGTTTCTTTCCAGATGTAGTTTTGTTGGGGTTTCAACCAAGCAAACTCCTCTGCCATTGCTGCCATGTTGTTTTGACACATGACTCTGTGCGTTGAAAGTTTAACACTTTACTGCTATACTAGAGTCTCCTGAACTGAGAACAGTCAGTTTAAATGAAATTAAAGGATGCATTATGTATAGCAAAGCAAAAACAGAACGTCCATGTATGTGGACAAGGAGTCGCATGAGTCTTCATACTGCCATTGTATCTAAAAATGCAAAATGTGACATTAATTAAAACGTCTCCTTTTGTGTTCTGCATGATATAGAAAGTCACAAGGGTTTGGAAGAACTTTGGGGGTGAGTTAATTATGACAGAATTTAATTTTTTCATTGAACAATCCATTTTAAGCAACCTATGTATGCCTGTAGAATACCCTGTTTCGAGATGAAATGTTTCTCTTGCTAAGAGGCTGGTGACCCCCTCCTAACCCTCTGTACTTTCCCTCCAGTAAATGGCACCCTTTCCATTCCAGTTCCCAACTGAGTAATACTATGCAGTGTTCTAGCAAATATTCTTGCATGCAATATGGTCCTACCTCTGGGCAATGAAGCATGGCAGACAACTGCTAACACAAATACACTTTAAATTTGTTTCAGAGGAGACGATTTCATTTACAACAAGGGATAGAATGAAATCTCTGAGGTTATTGTGAGATGAGCATTGCGACTCTTCTCAAATTCCCATTCATTTATCGCTCTTTATTTTCTCTGAATATATAGTACTTGTTTCAATAGAGCTTTAAGCAGAGATCCCCTATTAAGTTGCTCACTTTCATACTATTAGGCTGGCAATCTATTACTCCGGCATCCATCAACGGCAATTGGCACTTGTCTTCTGCTCTTGGCCTAATTAAAGAAAAATTTACCACAATGTAGTTTCCTGAAAGATATCACATATTTACAAACCTTTTTTCCCCACATAAACATATTATTGAGCAACAGTTTCATATTTAATGTGGTGTTGTATTTGAGTTCTCCTTTATGCACAAATATTAAATATGCCGAGAACCCTTACATATGTTGTCTTCTATAATTGAATAGTTAGTGCTCTGTTTCTGTTGGCCAGGGTTGAGTTTTTCTCTCGCATCAATGTGAAATCACTGTGAACTGAAAAACGATTCTTCCTTGTGTCTTGGAGAAAAAAAAAACTTTTCAAGAGCTGCTTTTCTAGCCCCTGTCTTTGCTTGCTGCCCTTCTGACATTTGGTTTCAATGCCTCCTCTGAGACCAGGGGTGTGTGTTATCCCATCACCTAAGATAATTGCAACAAAGCCATCTATCAGCCTTCTTCAGTAATGCTTAAAGACTCCATTCTCTCTGGGCTAACCTGATGGGAAAACACCGCTAGATTGAAGAATCGACTCACATTTAAGACAGGGAACCATATTGTCATTTGTCAAGCAGTTGATATATGATCATTGACTATAACAAAATAATGCTGTTCAAATAGCTATTTTGAATAAGTCCCAATTTGCATACTTTCCATCCTATATAGAGTAGAATTTGTGATTAGGATTATTACATCCCAAATGCTGACTGTCAAAGTGAACATTGTGTTTTTTCTGTGTGCAATTTACTATGGAAAAACATCCAGAAAATGTCCCTACTGTCTGCCTACTCGCAATAATAGGTATCCTGAGGCATCTCTGTGATAGCCGTAGGCTCTGTAAACAGCAAAATGTTCTACACTATCAGCATTTGGACATTAAATTTGTCCAGATGCCCCCCCCTACCAACTCAGGTGACATACTCACATAGGGGCGTCGGACTGCGGCTAATGATGGACCTGAGTAACATTGGCCCTCACTGGTAGGGGCAACACAGAAAGGCTTGTATGTGTGTGTATATATATATATATATATATAAATTATAATAACCTTCTGTTATTTGGAATAAAATGTCGTAAGACTCCACCAATAAAAATGGCGAGTTCCCCTATAATCTGCCTTGTCTCCTCCCATCCATGTTAGTGACCTCCAACCCCCTAAACAGAAATGAAAGTGTGTGGACGAGTCTGGTCCATCAATGGCATGCGGTCCAAATTGAGTACACATCATGATGTAATTTGCTTAGTCTGTTAATGTATCTACAGAAATGAATCCAAAATTGGACATTCAAAAGAAAAAGGAGCGGAGAAAGAGCGGGAGGTAGCAGACAATTTATTAGTTTTTTACAGAAGAAAAGTAAGCCATACATGTCAATGTAGCTACTTAGGTTAATATTTGTTTGGTATTCATGTTAACCTGGTTCAAAATCAGTGATGGGCAGTAGCTTTGCTACAAATAGCGAAGCAGTTAGCTTAACTACATTTCTGAGTACCGAGATGGTAGTTTCACAAGTTTTTAAATCAAGTAGCTTTTCAGTAGCGAAGCTATATTTTTGACAATGTAGCGGCATAGTGTTGAAAATAGCTACAGCGCTACATCATGCCTTGTACCCGGTATTTACTAATGCCAGTTTTGAATCAGAACTAAAGATGTCCAATCACAAATGAATTGCTCATTTGAGTCAGTTCTTTACAATGATTTGTCAAACGTGATAGGAAAGCGGTCTGAATCGGTTAATGATTCAATCTGATTGAATCTGAAAGTTTACGCTCAAACTGCTGAATCATTTGGTGTACGCTCTCCCTTGTCAACAAGCTCACAGAATATTTTATAACATGGCAAATACAGATAATGCTGGTTGCAGGGACAACATTCATAACAGTATTGAAACATATAAACGTATATAGGCACAGCAGCCCCTCAGTACACTAGGGCAGAACGGAAAGAAGCATTTACTTTTTATGCGCTGAAACTTCACTTGGTGCAGAACAATCTGGAATAATATGAAACACTGCAACAGTCCCCTCTATGCAGCCTGAACTTGTTTGAATCTAATGGATCTTTCAATGATGAATCTTTGTGACAACTGCTCTGAAAGCAATCTAGATGCAGCGCAAAGAATGAAACAGAGAGCAGGTGTCACAACATGTGTAAAAGGTCCTGCACGAGACGCTGAAGAAAAAGTGAGACGTGGTGCAAATGTCAAAGACATTTGTTCTGCATGGTTTAGACAATGGGAAAACAGAACAGACGCATGTAAAAAAACGTTCGGTGTAAATGGCCCCTAGCTCGTCCGTGCATATGTGCACGAAACAAGTTCGGTAAGCCTATTTATTTTTTCATTAATTACAAACCCGAACTTGAAGTCTTGAAATTACCTGGACCCGGCCCGAAACCCATTTCTCAGGTCTTGTCAGGCCCGGGTCGGATTGCAGACCTCTAGTTCAGATGATGTCTATATAAAGAAACAGTACCAATTTAGCATGTGTTCTGAGTATCAGTGTAAATAATTGTAAATGGAACAGTTTATGCATGTAAACAATAACAAATATATATGCAAAATCATAAATGCAGTTTCAATTTATTGTTGAAATATAAGAAATTTGACATTTTTTCAAAAGCTAAAATGCAACAAATATGAAGAAAAACGGGCAAAATATTATTTTGTACAAGTAATATTTTCAAATTGCACCTGGAAGGGTTACCTAGAAGGTTAGAAGGTCCCTTCATAATTAACAGCATGAGTTGAGAAAAAAATTATTTTATATTTAAGTTAAATGGAAATTGCAACCAAATATATACCTAGAATCTGGAAAGCTGCAACCATACCCAGGCCAGCCCTAATTTTAAGTTAATTTTGGAACCTGTGTAAATATCAGTTAGCACGTTAAAACATTCTAAATCTTACTGAGAGCAGAAATATCTCAGGATAGACCGAACAACCTGGCACTCTTCTCATTTCAGAAATGTTATTGTGACTTTGCCAACAAGAAAACCCATAATTTATACATGTATAATTTATTTTGTTAGAAGGCTTTTTTTATTATTATATTTTGCTTGATTCAAACAACATTTGCATTTGAAAATAAAAAGTTTTGAATTAGCACGGTTAAATTTTCATTTAAAATGTTTATACTGGATATTATCCCCACCACAAACCCAGATTGTTAAGGGGGCCCTAAAATTGTTTGGCCCAGGGCCAAATATTTGGTGTTACGCCCCTGCACTAACACACCCATCCATGCACTTTTACATTTTCCCTTATATCTTGGCAATCATATGGGATAGAATTAAATAATTTTTTTCATCTGATTCCTAGAGTCAAGCAAACAAAACCTTAAATTTTATCTTCAATTTTATCTGTTTATTAAATCCTTCCACCAATTTGAGTTTTTTGAAAACCATACTTTTTCAGGCTCCCCCTTGATCACTGGTCTGATTCACACCAAATTTTGCACATATCGAAATATATTTCGAAAATATATTAAAAGCATTTTAATTTGTAAAATCATTCAGAAGGTATAGGCTGTAAATGAATTGGCCAAAAATGTATCTACTTAATAATTCAGAATATTTTTTATTAATGTTTTTCATGAGGGTCTATTTATGATGTATGCAAAATTAGGTGTGAATCGGACAAACGTCTAAACGTTTTTTTTTTTTGGAAACTCAAAATGGCTAACTGAATACTAGTGTACTTTGTAATGACAAAATCATTTTCTCCACTTTTTCAAACTGCTTGGACCCAAAAATGCACAGTATAGCTGCAAGCGACACGGTACCTACATACTAAGCATGTTCACTTAGTATGCATTAAGAATGCAAATCAGGATTTAGACTGTAAGATTCATTCTTTGAGGCTGTAGATATAAAGGATTCAGCATAAAGATAGGGGAAAAGGCTAGACTTAATGACTTTAATGCTTTTGTCTGTCTGTTGTATTTCCTGTTTGCCAGCAGTGGAGATGTGCCTTTGTTAATTAGATTGGCTTTTGGAGCTCTCCAGTAAATAACCTTCGCTTAGCTCACACTGCAGAGTGATCTGCAAATTGGTCATCGAATGAGAAGCCTGACAGATAGCAGGCCAAACCCCCTGGCAGAGACCAGGGGGGTCAGTGAGGAAGCAGAAGATCTGACAACCCTTTTCCCCAGCCAGGGATTAATTAAGTTAGTGTGCTGAAGCTACTCTTTTAGTCCACGGCTCTCATGTTAGTAGCCTATGTGCTATAATGTTAATTAGAGTTAGCATATAAAAGCAGTGTCAACCCAGGTGGGTCGATCTGTTAACAGATTGTTTGAAAATCAGTGGTATTACTGGAGTGTGGGACCAGGTTTTTTTACTTTTTCTGTTTTTTCTGTTTTTAGCTGGTATTTGTGCAGTAGCGGTGCTAGCGAAACATGCTTCGGAAACCCCCCATACTTGTTGACAAGACAGGCTGCCCTTGTTACCATACCTAAATCTACCACTGTATTTGTGTGTAGAAGGCTAACAATGCACCTTGGTCAATTGAACAGTTTGAAGTAAAACACAGTGGTGATTTTTAGACACAATGTAATAGAAAATGCATTTTGTCTTATAAAACATAAAAACAAAACACAACGTGCATGGAACACTTCTTTAATATGTTTGGAGCTTAACAGAACCAGTCTTCCTTCATTTTCACACGCTCCGCATGTAATTCAGAAACTCTCCTTTTGTGTTCCTTAGAGGAAATAATGTCATACAGCTTTGGAACAATATGAGGGCAAGTAAATGATGATATAATCTAATTTTGTGTGAATTATATCTTTAATGTATTCTGCATTGTGTATACTAACAAAAGTATGCTCATTATAACAAGAAGTGTGACTTCTGAGTGTAAGCACATATATTTAATTTTAAACCATTGGTTGATTTTCATTATGCATAAGGTGTTTGTGATTCTGATGTTTTTGAAAATGTTTGGTATTTCAAGGTGTCTGCTTTAAGTAACTTAATTTCAGCGACTTGCAGCTAAAAGGTGACAAATGCCTAAGCTAGCCTTGAGGTGGCTAACGTTGATAAACAAGTGCATTAACTACTCATGTTGCTAATGAGCAGTTTTCTATTCTTTGTTCTTAGTATTCTGTGGTGTAGATGATAATGGCTCATAAAAGGTCTCAAACAATATTCTGTTCTTTGAAAATCTCCTTGTTCTGTCCTCTTTTATTTGAGTGTTGTTTAATTAAATACATAAAAAGTAAAAACACAAAAACAACAGAATCTAAGCTGTAAATCCAGAATGTTCATTTGTATTGCTTTTGTTGTATTTATCAAGCTATGTTCCAATATCATAAATAATTAAAACAAATGCTCACTCAGAAACCTTCATAAATGACTTGCCATCATTCCATGAGCTTGTTGACAAGTGAGAGCGTGCGCCAAATGATGCAAGCTTTCTGAGACATACAGATTGAATCGCAAACCGATTCAGACCGCTTCCCTATCTCGTGTGCCCAAATCATTGTAAAGATCCAACTCAAATGAGCGATTCATTTGTGATCGGACATCTTTAGTTCTGATTCGAAACTGGCATTAGTAAACACACATGACTTTCTATCTTATAATTTCATGACTATACTTGTCTTTTTTCAATGCAATTGCAGTTGATAGTGACTCACTTTACCGTTTAAAAAAGGACCCAAAATCATAAAAGTTGTATGTTGGGCATTCATGAGCAGTATGAGAGAAGCTCGTTCACAATGGCTTGTGTGTTTTCATGAGCTTTGCACGCAACTTACATCTAACTTTGGCTGAATAATGACTTTCATATTTTCATATGCCTTCAGAAGACTTGTAATATGATGTATGAGCCACATGAACTACTTTTATGATGCTTTGGTCCTTTTTAACCTCCTCAGACCTGATTTTTTTTTTTAAATAAAATTATTTATTATGTTTTCAGGAGTGTTGGTTATTAATGTTTTTCAGACATTACAGCTGTTTTCTGTGAAGCATCTTTGGAACAATGTGTATTGGGAAAAGCACAATAACTATACAAAATAAAAATGTATTGACTTGATTTGACTTTTATGTTACAATTTTTTTTTCTAATTTAGCAACAAAATCATCTTGGTTACTATTGTAACCTCCGTTCCCTGATGGAGGGAACGAGACGTTGTGTCGATGTAGTGACACTAGCAGAGGTGGGTAGAGTAGCCAAAAACTGTACTTAAGTAAAAGTACAATTACTTCAAAAACATAATTACTCAAGTAGAAGTAAAAGTACTAACATAAATAATTACTTGAGTAAGAAAGTATCAAATTAAAAGAGTACTCAAATAACTCGTTACTTTCACAAATTACATAATAGACATTTACTCTCCTAATTTCCATTACATAATACACATTTAACATGTACTACAGAATTATTATTATTAATGGAAATTCTGTCATCATTCACCATCATGTTGTTCCAAACCTGTATGACTTTCTTTCTTCCATGAAACACAATAAGGAGATATTAGACAGAATGTTTGCCTGAATCACTATTTACTTCAAGTGAATTTAAAAAATAAATAAATATATATATATATATATATATATATATATATATATATATATATATATATATATATATATATATTAGGGCTGTCGATTTAATGTGTTAATTCAGTGTGATTAATTTTACAAATAATAATGCGTTAAAAAAATTAACGCAATTAATTGCATGCCCCCAGACCATAATAAGGAAGATTCCAGAGAAATGCAAGCTTGTAGTACCGCCTGTTTTCTCAGAGGGCAGTAAGTGAAATTTCAGCTGTATGAAAACGCACAGTTTATACAGTGAAGAAAACAAACTTCAGCAGCAACAACATAGACATGCGTTACGTTCTTGCGTTCAAAACACTTGAAGGAGTACAAATCCGATCAAAGGGATCTCAAGATGTGTTTAAAGATTGAGTATTAAACTATATTTAACTTGACACAGTGACCTAAACATTTTATTTTTATGACACAACGCAAAAAAAGCATGTCTGACATAGGTTTAAATTGACCTTAAACAAGCCCTCATAATAAATATCGAACTGACTGACAAATTCACTTGTGAAATGGATTGCTGTGAACTGTGTGCCAATGATTGACTTATGATCAATAATATGGTAGTAAACAATACATTGTATTCTAAAACCACTTTTTGTATTGTCTTATCAATGATTAACTCTTCTGCCACAAGAATGTATTGCATTTTAATTATCTGAATATTTTTTTATTATATATATATATATATATATATATATATATATATATATATATATATATATATATATATATATATATATATATAATTTTTAAATAGTTAAAGATAACTATGTATAATTATATATTGATATAAATATGTATAATTATTATATATAAAATAATTGTTATATGATGGGCTTTCTCAGCAAATATTTGTATATGCGATTAATTAATCGGACACCATGTAATTAATTTGATTAAAAACTGTAATCGATTGACAGCCCTAATATATATATATATATATATATATATATATATATATATATATATATATATATATATATATATTTATATATTGAAAGTGAATGTTGACTGAGACTGTCAGTCCCTAACATTCTGTCTAACATATTTTGTGTTCCACATAGTACAAAACCTAACACTGGTTTGGAACATCATGAGGGTAGAGAAAAGATGACAGAATATTAAATAATGGCTGAGCTATCACTTTAAAGAGATAGTTTACCCAAAAATGAAAATTCTCTCATCATTTACTCACCTTCATGCCATCCTAGATGTGACTTCCTTTCTGCTGCAGAACACAAATTCATATTATTCAAATATTATTTTTAGCTCTGTAGGCCAAATTTGTGATGCTCCAAAAAGCACATAAAGGCAGTATAAAAGTAATCCATAAGACTCCAGTGGTTTAATCTGTGTCTTCAGAAGTGATATGATAGGTGTGGGTGAGAAACAGATCAATATTTGTAATTTTTTGCTAGACAGCAGTGGGCAATATGCAGAGAAATATGTGAATCACCAAAAACATAAGAAGAATGTGAAAGTAATCTGTTTCTATGTTGCTCGTCCACCTATCACATCACTTCTGAAGATACTGATTTAACCACTGGAGTATTATGGATTATTTTTATGCTGATTTATGTTTGTTTGTTTAGCTTTAAAATGTTGCCACCCATTCACTTGCATTGTCTGGACCTACAGAGCTGAGAAATTCTTCTAAATATCTTCATTTTACTTCAGCAAAAGAAAGAAAGTCATACACATCTGGGGTTGCATGAGGGTGAGTAAATAATGAGAATTGTAATTCTTGGGTGAACTATCCCTTTAAGGGCTCTTGTCAGCGAACTTACAATTGGAATAGGCCACACCAGCTGTTTTGACATTTTCCTTTTTTAATTTTTTTTTTTTAATTCACTTAGCAGGGACCAAGCATTCACTCTGGGGAAAGTGTTCTTTTCCATGGAGAAAAGACACCACGGAGACCACATCATCCCATGTTAACATCACATGGACTTACCAAACAGGAAGTACTACATATGGAAGGGAGTTCCTGCGGTAGGTCCTATCTGGAAGGGAGGAGCTCTACAGACTGGTGGCAGATCAGAACTCTGCCCAAGGAAAGATTTACCATCAGGGAAACCGTACCGTGGAATACAACTCATATGGGGTTACCGACAGGGAACCACCACATATGGAGCACCTATCCCAAGTACAAGGGCTGACCTAACATGGCATACTTCACGAGTACTGGGCCTGGCATTGAATTCCTCCACAGAATTAATCTGCTGCAGGGTACTGGGGTAGGAAGGACATCCAGAGTTCGCTGACCCAGGGAACTCATGTGGATGAAAAAAAAGTGCACATTATCCCCTCGGGGAGGGGAAAGGCACTAAGTGCAAGCTGTACACCCGGCCAGCTGCCCGCATACTTACCTCAGTCATCCATACCTGTCCGTACCCGCTAACACATGGGATTAAACTGGCTCAACCTGGAGATTGTAAAATCATGCAAAGGTATTGGGTGTCGCCCAGCCTGCTGCTTTACAGATATCTGTTAGAGAGGTGCTGTTCGCCAGATCCCAGGAGGATGCCACATACTCCCAGGGGGGACGGTGCGCCCTGGGCCTTTTATGCCAAAGCGATGGCATCCACAATCCAGTGGGCAATCCTCTGTTTGGAGACCGCCTTCCCCTTCTGCTGTTCCCCAAAACAGACAAAGTCAAGTCATTTTAATTTTTTTATAGCGTATATCTATGTCTTGTGTATTTTGACGAAAAACAATTGTGAATTGTGTTTAAAATAAGTAATTAAATAATTATTGTAATTGTATAAATAGTAATTGTACAAAGAGCTGCTCAGAGTATCTAAAGCTCTCTGTGCGGTCCAAGTAAACACGCAAAGCGCAAACTGGACACAGCAACGACAAGGCTGGGTCTGCCTCCTCCCGGGGCAGCGCTTGCAAATTCACTACTTGATCCCTGAAAGGTGGTAGTGGGAACCTTTGGCACATAGCCTGGCCGGGGTCTCTAGATCACGTGAGAGTATGCCGGACAGAACTCTATTCACGTATCGCAAGACTACAGAGAGGTCCCACAAGGGAACAAGGCGCCCCCAAGGAAGCTGATGCTGATGTTGTGCTTCCCCAAGGACATACCGTCTACCACGTAAAAACCTGTTCTGAGATGTTCTGAAAGATCGTGAAATTGATTAATTAAACTGGAAATGAGGGCAAGCAAATTGAAATATCAAGCAAATTGATGTGCTTTTTGCAATATTATAACAACATCAGGAGTTTCCTAAGTGTAAATTAGGCTGCTTGAGCATTCAGTGTCAGATAACATTTTAAAAAGTAACTGTGTACCCTGATGAAATTTGTTTTTATTGCAAGCAGAATTTAAATGGCAAATATTATTAGAGAGATTTTCTTGGTATTAGACCTCCTTGGTTCTGGCTTTCATGTGTGGATGTGTTTTTAAAATGTCAATTGGTATTATTAGTTTACTGCCACGTAATGTATGATAGGCATACGCTGTCTTTTTCATTGTGAAACTTTAGTACTTACTTTTCTACTTTTTTTACTTACTTTTTTAGTACTTTTCACTCCACTTTTTACTGACGTTTAACCCAAACAACAAAGATTCTCACTGTTATGTGTATAGCTACAATATAGAGCAATGTCTTTGTTGCCAATGTCTTTGCAGCATTCACACATAGATAAGTGTGTTAAGTTCTATGCCTCAGTAATACTGCATCTAGGACTTGATATCTATGTTTTTGTGCAGACACCTTACAAGTGAAATAGAGGTGCAGTTTTCTCCTTCACACACCTTCTTCCCTGACATCTGCATGACAAATGGTTTTTGTTTAGATCTTTTTTTGTTGTTATACACTATGCCTCCAAAAATCTGCTGAGGACAGCATAATTAGAACCTCTCTTTGTTACTTTTGCTGCGTTTTTGTTGCTGTTGGCCGTTTCTGTAAATTTCAGGAATGCTTATGAATTCATGTTCTTCTCTTCACTGTACATTGTTTGCTATGTGGTGAAGTGATGAACAGTATATTCTCTGAAATAGTGATGACTCTGCCTAAAGACGCTGACTGGCAGGTACATTGTGGCCGAAATTACTTTGCAATAAATCACACCATCAAAACCATTAATCTTAGGCTATGCTCTGAACACCCTGAGACGGGATTCCTGAGAAATGCTTGTCACAATCACAACAAGACATGCATTTACTTATATTTGGGGCTTTTAAATAGCTTGGCAGTACTTGGTAATTGCATTTAATCAATAAAATGATTTATAGGCCCCATTAGCTGCTGAATAAACACACCCTCTTTGTGTGTGAAACTAAAGCTATGGAACAGTGAACTAAGCAGAACTGAGAGGAACATTTATCTCCCAAAATATGAATGTATAGATGCCAGGCAGACATGAATACTGTTTTTTCCTCTCTCCCTCACACACACCCTTTCAAAAAAAATCTAAACTAGCCACAAAATTGCTGCAAATTTGCAGCTCATTATTTTCAAATTAGCTTTTGATTTGGCGCAAATGTTTGCCAGAAGTTTGCATCTCTTCGCCGGTCGTGGTGAGCCTCCGGTAAGCCTTTGGCAACAATGGGCAATTTGCTGCATGTTTGCCACAAAGCTCATTTGCATGTGAAAATTATCAGTGCTGTATTTGCAGCAGGTTTGTGACAAATTTGCCATGAACTTTCAATTTTCGTAAGAACACACACATACATTTTAAGTATAAAAGTATTTAAGTACAGTATAAGGAGGAGCTGGTATTCTGCAATATTTGTTTTAAATGGCTGAAAGGTGTTGTTTTGTGCATTCTATTAGGTGCCTGATTGGAAATACAACAATACTGTTGGAAGATTTATGAAGTCTTAAGCAGGAAAATATGGTGAAATGAAATTGATGGTAACACTTTAGAATACTGTTTCTTCATTAATGTGAAACTACACAGGAACAAATGAGTAACACAACATTAATATTTTAGTTACTACTATTAACTAACAAGAAACTGTGATTAAATAATTAGTAAGTTATAGCACACAGATGAATTCAGTAGTTCACTATTAGATAATCAATAATTACTATTTTTTTCATACCTCCTGAGAACTACTAATTAACTATACTGTTCAAGAACTAATGCAGGACAAATTACTAGTGCTACATTAACATCTTAATCACTGCTCTTAACAAATACATAAGATTGTTTACATAATCAGTAGTTAATAGCAGACTTATGATTGGGGTTAGCTATTAATAACTAGTAAATGTTGTTGAGCCTCCTATAGAGAACTATTTACTAAAGCGTAATTTTATATAAATGGCCTTCTTAACGCAAGTTTGGGAGGTAACCTCACTCATGTGTCAAGTCTTTCATACCTCCACTGAAGTTTACATTATTTCTATACTGGACCAAAAGGACTCATCGGACAACATTACCACAAATGCCATATAAAGCAGGACAGTGTCCCTCTTGTGCTCTTTAAACAGAAATTAACCTAAAGAAATAACCCCCAAATTACTATATTGACTGGTAGAATATCATTACTTGCCAACTTACCTCACAGAAATATATGGTTCTTCTGGATATCTCTCTTAACAATTACAAATGAGTATGCTTTTTCTGTGATTTGGGGTTATAGGTTTCTATTAATAGCTACTTTGAAAATCATGGTAACCCCATAGTAATGACTGAAATGTTACCACATCCTTCTGAAGGAATTACTAAATATCTTGAACAGTATTCTAAAGTGAAAACGCATTATAAACTATTAAAAGTAACTAAGGTGTTACTTGTCAGTTAATACTGAACACTCAAGTATTCAGTTCTACAATTTATTAATTTAATCAGATACATAAATCAGTTACATAAACATGTAAAAACATTCAAAACATCTTTCTATGACATTAAATAAATATAAAATGCATAATAAACACTTTACTGCTTTACAACATCTTTTGTCAAACCTATAGACAGATATAATACTTTAAAGGTTCTCACAGTTGCAGCCTACTACACAGGCTGTGAACAAATGCTGCAGGCCTACCACAAGTTTAAAACACGACGTGTAAACAGTAACTCCACAATCAGCTTTCAAAACATATAAAATAAAAAATCTAGATGAATATAAATATATAGTGTATAGTGGTGTAATGGTTCGAATTTCTCGCGGTTTGGTTTTTGTCACAGTTTTGGTACAGTTATGCTTTACAATATGCTTTTTTCAGAAACATATATTACTGCCAAATCCAAGAAATACTCTATTTGGTTAACATTTCAACAGATTTTCCCTTAATAGTTTTACAACTGTAACCATAGTTTAACCATGTTATTTGCAGTAAAATCATAGTAACCATAAAATCAACATGGTTTCTGTCATGGTTACAATATATAGTAAAATCATGTTTACAATATGGAAATAACATATATCACACAAGCAAGAGTGCGATATGGACCTACATCAGCACTGCTGTGATTACTTATGGAACTCGGCCTGCTGCCTCATGCCTGTGGCCGAATCACAGCAGTACAGATGTGGGCCATATCGCACTCTTGCTCGTGTAATATTGCTTAAATAACAAACCAAAAAATCCAGATATATTTGTGATAGCCTAGGACTGTGTCACTTATTAGAAAGTTCATATTCTTATTCTGCTGTTGAAAGTAATCGAGAGCATGTAATTGTATAATTCCTAAGCAATTTAAAAACAGCTGCACCCTGTTTGATTGACAGGCGCAGTATGTGTGAGTGCTGAAAATGATTGCGCTAATGCTCACCTGAACGGTCAAATACATTTCAAAATGCCAAAATGACTGTCTTGGTGAGGTATCCATTATTATTGTTATTTTATTACTGAGTACTAGTCTTGAATAATTAATAAGAGATAAAATTCCTCCATAACATAAAAGTTAGTGTTATTATTTTTATGGTTTTGAAGCTGGTATTAAGAATCATCAAATTCCACAACTGACTACTGATATTTTGGTATTGTGATAAGATTCTGTAACCATGACAAATTCCTTGTGTGTGGAAGCAAACTTGGCAATAAAGCTCATCCTGATACTGATAAGTTGATCCAGTGCTGTCCTGAAAAAACAGAGGCACAATCATGTTTCTCTGAAGATTCATTATAAATTTGAGAATAAAAATATAATACTTCACTGTATTTTAAAGAGTTGGTGTAGTGATGCGTAATCAATTAGTAGTTATTTTAATTTAGCCATAATTATTAGTTCTCAAAGATGCAAATCAAATTCAGTAATTAGCTAATAGTAAACTACCAGTCATCAGTTTGTAATTACTTACTGATTAGTTAATAGTGTTTTCATATTAGTTAATAGTAGTGACTGGAGTGTTTAATGAAGTACTACTCATTTGTCCTACATTAATTCCTGCATAGTTACCTGTTAATGAAGGAACGGTATTCAAAAAATGTTACAAAATGTATATTTGTTTTTAGTTAGCATGCCAACTGATTAGCATGCTAAGCTAACATTCCATCATGCATTCCCTACAGTTTGCAAGCTAATACATTATCATATGAAGCTAACATATTCAGCACAATTACTTCATGTAATTACATCAAAATGTTTCATTTTGGGCTATATGGTAAATATATTTGGAAATACTATATCAATTGACTGCATGATCAGCATGTAAAAAAGGTCTGTTGACTATATGATCAGCTACAATACGAAATAGTAACTGACACTTCAGATCAGGCATAACAAACAACTACCCAAGGGACACAGGATTACAGACTGAATATTACTTGTGGAATTATGAATGGGATAAATCATAACGCTCAATATGATGGCTTTAGGAATGGAAGTCCTGCCTTATAAAAAGGCTTATGGACTACACACTGTTGAAAATACCTGCCAGGGGTAGATGGACGAAGAGTGAGCTGACTTTGCTTAAAGGGACTTTGGTTTTATGTGCATATATAGTGTAGCTGATTTCTCATTTCCCGTTGTCTTCCCTACATTTTTTGCACAGGTTTTAAACCTTTGATGATGTCGACACAAATGGGTAGACATTTAACATTTAAATATATTCCTATAATTCCAAATAATTTAGAGACAGATGCTCATGGACACGAGACTTCGAAAGCCTCAGGGGTAGTGGAGGAGATGAATTAGCAAAGGTGTCGTTTCCTGTCTGTGCCGTTGCCAAGGCTGCAAGATCGCTCTCACTGTTAAGAGAAGGACTGCTGGCTGGAAGTAATGCCTCGTCTGCCTAACTGGACCAAAATTGAATTGGCATCAACTTGAAAGTCCAATGCTGGGCTTAGAGAGATGTCATCCCTCAAGGTGAAGAAGAGGTGAAGTGGGAAGGGAGGGTATGGGAAGCTGAAAGAGATGGCACCAAGCCACCGCTATCACCCTGTGGGTCACTCTGAGGTGTGTTTACAGCTCTTTTTGGACATAGATCCTCAGTGTGCGCGTGCATGTCCACTCGAAATTGGAATGGCATGAGGGTGAATTAATCATTAATTTGGGGTGAACTAACTCTTTGCAGCCTAGTTTCATAGAGTGAACGTTACTATAAGAAAGTTTTTCAACACTGACGACTGAACAAATTCTATAGAGGTGCTACAACAACTCTTCGTTTTATTTATTTTCACACAAATCTTGACTACAGTGGCTAATTATGATTTTATAAACATGTTTTCTTTGCTCTTTTACTCACTCACTGCTATGTTATGATATTGGAATACCATTACTTTGAAAAACGTAAAATTTTAATGCTTGTATAACAGACCCACCTACATTTGCAAACTTATTTTCAATATAATTAGCTTGCGCGGTAGCTCACCTGATGGAGTGTTGGACTTTTGACTCAGAAGACCGAGGCTCGAGACCAGTCAAGTATGCAAGCTGACATGTGAGACAAGCGTGCCATAGATGTGACACGAGATGAAGTTTATGCTTCAAAAATGTGCTTTTTATGTCGCATTTCATTTTACAACACTGTCGGTTAGGTTTAGGTGTTGGTTAAAGGTAAGTATGTCTGTTTTGTTCAACTCTCATTTGCTTTTTTAAAACACTATTGGTTAGGTACAGGATAAAGTTTATGGTTAGTGAGGTACGTTTACTCATTAAAACCCATGACTAATATTAACCTGAAAAACCTTGTATGATTACAACACCATTTCACTTGCTGTTTGCACCCCCTGCTGGACATTTCACTAGTAAACTGCAGCTAAACGTGAAATGAAGCACATAATTTGGTTTTGCAAAACTGTCGCAACAGTCACACAATGTTCATGAGACCAGGCTGCTCTTTAAGGTCAATATGTTACATTTTACAGTATGTGCAGTGTCGATACTCAGCCTGTTTATAGACTTAGACACGTACAAACGTGAGAGTGAAAGTAATCGCATGCAGTTAAGAAGGTGTGGTGGTGGTGGTGTAGTGGTCTAAACCACATAACTGGTAAACTTGTAATCAGAAGGTCACTGGTTCGATCCCCACAGCAAGGCACTTAACTCCAGGTTGCTCCGGGGGGATTGTCCCTGTAATAAGTGCACTGTAAGTCGCTTTGGATAAAAGCGTCTGCCAAATGCATAAATGCATAAATGTAAATGTAAGAAAGAAGAGAAAGAGAAGAGTGCAGCAGTAAAACCCACTGCTCAGCTGCAGTCATCTATCTACACAAGGACGAGGCTATTAGGGAGATGACAGAGCCATGGACTTGGGTGTAACCACTCACTCACTCTCAGTCTCAAGAAGTCTCTTCTGTAATGCTTATTCCTAACAGTAAACACTGTATAGGCTTGATATATTGATTTAAGATATCATTGAATAAGAACAGACGGCGACTGCAGTAATGCCAGCAGTCTATTCATTACCGCCGTCTCATCAAAATGCATCTGCTTCATCAGGAATGAGATGTCTTTGCTTATCATGTAACATCCATTAATCAGAGCTGAAACAGTAAATGAGATGACTTGCGCTCCATTTGTAAGTATGACCTTAGCATGCACAACCATATGAGTGTTGCACATTGTCATCTGGATCCCCTCTGACAAGCATGCAAAAATCTAACATGCAAGCCAACTATTGCCAACTGACCGCACAGCCCAATTAAGCTTGGAGTAACTAGAATTAACAGAGCACATGGACCCACTAGTCTTGCCCCAGAATTGGTGACTGTACTTTAACAAATCCCCTGCAGAAATGTTGTTATGATGATGCAGAGCTGATGCATAGCAACATGTGTGTAGTACTCATGTCAAGACCAGTTGTGATTCAGACACTTGAGCACTAACATAGACACATTTCTGTAGAACATGTCCAACATACAAACCAGCGTGTGCTGTAATTACATTTAATGATGTCTAAAGTGGTCTGTTACATCTTTGAATGAGCTTATCGTATTAGCAACCAATTGCTTTTCAGGAGATGGAATTGGTTTTCTGTTGCGCAAAATGTCTGAAGCAAACCTTCGGAAAGTTTGTGTTTTCTTAGAGGTTGTAATATTGATAAGTCTCTAAGGAATGCTGGCTAATATATTTGAATTAATGACGATGATTGAATTAATCTTTGAATGAAGTGCATTAATTCAATTTCATAAGAAGAAGATAGGGGTTGAGCGTATTTGGCAGCATTATGATTGGTTCTAGGGAGAAGAGCACATGTACTGCACTTCATTGATGTCCGGCATTGGTGCTTGTGTGATGTCAGCTATGGCTTTGTCTATGTGGAGGTAAAAGGGTGTAAGTGTTGATTTAAAAGCCTAAATCCAGCACTGACGTGCGGTCTGGGTAGGCAAACTAGGCACTGCCTACCCTGCCAAAATTCAAAAATAAAATGTTTATTAAATAATAAACTTGTATTTGTATTTTTACTTTTTATTCTTGTGATTTATATATGCAATATGTGTGTTATTCCAATTGTTTAGACGTTATGATGACAAATGTAGCAGTTACACATAATCAACTAAAAACAAATGGTAGCATAAGCAGTGCTTTTACGGTCCATTCATTGCAGAGGACAAGCGGAAAACCCATGTTGCGCATGCGCACTTCGATCCTGTATTCTTTAACATGTACGGCAAAAAGCACAAATCTGCTGTGCCTTTTGACGTAAATATGTTATGCCCGTAATCATCTCCGTTACGTATCAGACATGGACCAATTAAAATCGAGATATTCCTGGACATTTGCGTAGCTAACGTCATTACACCACAGCTAGCGTACATGCCTAATCCCGCCAAATTCAAAATCAAAATGACAGCACCGGCCGTAATCACGGAATTAAGAATTTTTTCCAAGCTCGATTTTAATTCCAAATATGAGTTAATTGCAAGAGGGAGGTCTACGCCAGCCTTAGATTGACTAGTACAGCAAAAGGGCACAAAAATTATCCGATCATTTCAAACTGATTGGTATGTAAGAAAAGATTGGCTATGTGGCTGTGCTAACAATCAGCGGCTTTACTGCTATCCCTGCCTGCTTTTTTCAACCAGCCAGACTGTTTGGACTTCAGCGGGATATTGTGATTTGAACAACCTGCCCGCAGCTTTAACCAAGCATGAAAAGTCGTCAGCTCACATCCAGTGTCAAATTACACTGAAAACCTTTGGAAAATCTCGGATCGACCTTGCACTTGACGAGCAAAGGAAGCTGTATATAACCTACCACAATGAAAAGGTAAAGGATTGTTGTATTGTATCTTCTGTTATAAAGATGAAGATTGCACATAAAAAATAAGCACATAATGTTGTAAAAAATAAACAACTTATGTTCTGTTATATGTTCTGTGTTTTGACTACTGAATTTTGTATAATAATATCTAATGAAGATATATTAACAAAATCGTATATATTATAACACATATATAAAATACATACATTTCTTGATATGCCAGCTATGTGCGTAACGTTCACTGTGTGTGTGTGTGTGTGTGTGTGTGTGTGTGTGTCTGTGATAGAGAGAGAGAGAGAGAGAGAGAGAGAGAGTACACGATATACATCCTGATTTTTTTTATTGACAAATAATTCATCCTGATTTTTACATTTCTTGATATGCCGCGCTTGTGCATAACGTTCACTGTTATTACGTATTATTAGCTTAAACAATAAATCAGGTAATCTGGCTTTCATAACTCAGTGCCTAGCCTCTTTAAGACATCACCGCACGTCACTGAAATCCAGCCTCTGCAGACACGGACATGAATAAGAAAGGCCTTGTTCATGCTGACGTACTTCTGACGTGCTGCAGAAACAAAATATATTATTCTGTTGAATAAAGGTCATCTTATTTGGATTGCAAAATGCCTATGTAGCATGTAATTTAAAGGGATAGTATGCAACTCATGCCTTGTTCTGAAGGCATACAATAAGGTTTGGTGAATAACCAACTAAAATATAATTCATTATTTAGTGAAAATCTTGACTGACTGTTGCTCTCCTGCGCACGTTCATGAGAATGCACGAGAGCAGCAGAAAACACAGGGGTGAGTAAGCAATGACTGAATTTTCATTTGTGGGACAACTATCCCTTCAAAGCTGCATTACGGCATGTAATTGGCCAAAAGACTTTAGTATTTTAAAACAGAACAAGAGTTAGCTGGAAGTTTCTGAAATGTTTTCTTTAATCAAATGTACTGTATTCTGGTGATCGCCAGCAGTTGGTCCACCAACTAGACCATCACCAAATCAGTGTTTACCAGCATGGAAATTCATGCTGGCCTAAGCTGGTCTTCTTAGCAGGGTTAAAGATGCTGCAAAATGTCTCGACAGATCTCAATAAAATAGTGTAGACAAACCAAACTTATCTCTGTGACAGTGCTAAGCTTTTTAACAACAAACAAATCAGTCATGTGAGCGTACAGCTCTTTTGTTTTTAGCCAATCAGAAAACTAGCCAGTCAGAAATGATCTTTGTACTAAAACAGTGAAATTTCCTAATGAAAATAATTTACTAAGTTCATAATTGTTTTTTGCAACAAAATAGGCAAAATATCAGATTATGAAATCTGCAGTGCTTATTATTTAGTGTGGGGGACAAACAATCACTTAATCAATTATTTGACCGATCTTTGAATCATTGACAAATAATTCCAAATTCTGTCACAGATGTGCTTCTCATGTTACACTATATGTTCACATCAGGGACTATGAAGTTCTGTGAACTTGTGCAATTGTGTAAGCGCTTAAACCGGCACAGTTTTAAATTCTCATTATAGAACATTTGATTGATTGAGGTAGACGTTTCACACCAGAACTCATTGGTTTCACTGGATTCAAACAAGGGGAGTCAAAAAAATCTATCATAAAAGCCTATCTACTGTCATTTATGTAGTTAGTGAAGACTTTTTTCTAGCACAACCTCTGAACATGATGCCACACAAACATTCATTATGATTTAATCTCAGCACAAAACACCACTAGGATATACACATCCACATCAAAAAGCTCAAGTAAACGTGAAAGTAATCCACAAATAGGCAAATTGTCAAAGGGTGTGCATATTAATTCACTAACTTGAATGAACAGCATAAAAAAACGAATCAAAACGACGCAGTCATTGTAATCTAATACATCCCAATGCATCAACAACACAGCACCTCAAGGCAGTGGTATACAATTCATTTAAATAATTCAACCAGCAGCACATTATAATAAAATTAGCTTTTAAAACTTACAAAGCAAAGTAAACACACGTTTACATTGCAGCCAGGAACTTCTGATGCTCATGTCAACACCTTGACATAAATATGATCTAAGCTTTTGATTGGCTCAGGGGCAAATGCAAACTATCCCCTCAGACCTTCGTTGAACGCTCGTTGCACATGCGCATGACATTCACCAGATCTCCGTTGATTAACATTGAGGATGAAGGGCTAGCCCCACACATGGCAAATGAGAATGATAAAATGGCTTTTACAGAACTTACCTTTATAATAATAGAAATTCTCAAAATATATATACCTTTTTCTTGTATAATGGACATAAAACACGTTTAAGTTGCAGAAAAAATATTATTTCTTAAAATAAATGGATGACGATGCCATGCAATTTGCACAACAGCGCCACCTCTGGTGGGGCTTAGCTCCACTTGCCCATAATGTATAGACGTGGCTGGAAAGCTGAAATAAATGTGTTATGTGAGATTTTAAATTATTGTGCGTATCTCTCCGAGCTTCCAATCACTGTGCTAGAGAGCAGTGCTTTTATATTTCAACCGCTGTCAATCACACACATAGCCATTTTAAATATTGGCCATTTCTTGCAAAGAGCTGCCAGTTTCAAACAATCATCATATAGAGAAGCTGGGCTACCAGTCAGTACAAAAATACATTGATTAAATACCCAATATCCAATTGGCAATCAGATGCTGATCCAATTCAAATAATGCTCACAAAGCTCCCATATACTCCCAGAAAAGTGTTTTCCAGGCATTATCCAGAATTATGTATTTAGAGCCTCTTGTCTAACAAACATCGATCTTTACTCCACTGAAATCTTGTGGTACAGGTATCTGCCATAGACAACCATTGAAGCACAGCTTCTATAGTGCTTTTTGGGCACTGACTTCTATGGACATATAAATGTAGAAAAAAACGGATTGAATTTATCAATCTGAGTTGAGTTTATAATAATCAGGGTTGGGGAGTAACAGAATACATTTAAGTATTTAAAATACAAAATATAAGTAACTGTATTCCACTACAGTTACAATTTAAATAATTGGTAATTAGAATACAGTTACATTCAAAAAGTATTTTGATTACTGAATAGATTATTTTGCATTCTATTGTCATTTGTTTCATTTAATATTTAGTCCTTTCAGATGGAAAAATGTATACATATAAATGATGCGATCCAAAGTGCATTTGAACAGCGGTGAAAAACTTTCTTATGATGTGTTACATTCATACGAGCAGTGAAGTAATTTTGAAGTATGTTTGAAGCACATTTGAAGCAGATATAAAAAATAATAGAAATAAATCTTGTGTAAATTGTCAGTTCCCCTTCTGTCGCTCTCTCCACATTGTGTCGGAGAAGCGACACTAGGGGTCTCTCTTGAGCGCCGATATCCACCTCTGATCTATGAAAAAAGGCCAATGAGAGTTGGCAGCCAGTATTTGCATGTCCCACCCCTGGACATACGGGTATTTAAGCAGCGCAAATACGGGAGTTCATTCAGAAAATTTCTTCGGAGCCGATGGTCTGTCTGCAGTTTGCTGCGAGTTTACACACCACTATTACGTTCCTGTTTCCTCTGACGATCTGCATGCTGTTGGATTTGACGGTGCACAACAGCGGCTTTCTCCTACTTTGCACGGCGTGCATTGTTGCCCCTGAGCGCTTCGACAGCGCAGACACACACACATACTGTGTATTAAAAGAGTTATTTCCCTTAAAAGAGTGAATTTCTCTAAATTTCTCTTTTCAGGACGCGTCTTTTTCAAGATGCCCTTCTGCCCCTGTGTTGTTCCTGGATGCGGTAGATTGCTCTCCGCTTCAGACGGCCACAGGCGCTGTCTCATGTGTTTGGGCCGCGATCACACCAAGGCGGCGTTTGTGGATGGCTCATGTTCTCACTGCGAGAACATGACCATGACCACGTTGCAGTCGCAGCTTTCAACAGAGAGCAAGCCACCCCAGCTGCACCCCGCATTGCTCCTTCTTCCCACGGGATTGAGGACGATGCGGTTGGCGCTGGGGGCGATTTGGGGGCAGCAGCGGGTGCAGTTCCGCCGGGTAGCCCCCCGCGAACCTCCCGTTCCCCGACACACTCGCTGGTCCCCGTCCACGCTCGCAGCGATAGCGGCTCGCCTCACGGCCTGGCTGTCTATCCTCCCGAGCCCGAAGCAGATGAGCTCGCCGCTGCATCGGAGAGTGTGATGTCTGATGCCGAGGACTCCCCTGGACTGCCGCCTTCGGACCAGCAGGCCCAGGCTGAGGCCGACGCTCAGATGTCTGACATGCTTTCCCGGGCCGCTGTGAGCGTGGGGTTGGATTGGAACCCGCCATCCTCCCCACAGCCTTCACGGTTGGACGACTGGTTCATGGGGGCAGCGCGCCGTTCGCGGCCACGCATCCCCCCGGTCCCGTTTTTCCCGGAGGTGCATGACGAGCTGACGTCTACGTGGAGAGCCCCGCTCTCCGCTCGTCTAGGTGCCACCCGCTCCACTCTCACCACCCTCGACGGTGGAGAGCACCACGGATACGGGGCGATTCCCCAGGTCGATAGGGCAGTTGCGTACCATCTATGCCCCGGTAGCCCTACCTCCTGGCGTGGCCGCCCCGTACTCCCATCCAAGCCCTATAGGACAACATCCTCGCTCAACGCGAAGGCCTACAGTGCGGCTGGACGCGCTGCCTCCACCTTGCATGCGATGGCCCTCCTGCAAGTCCACCAGGCCAAAGCACACAGAAACATGCACGGGGGTGGACCTGATCCTGATGTGCTGCAGGAACTGCGCTCAGTGACCAACCTTGCCCTGAGAGCGACAAAGGCCACAGCGCAGGCACTCGGACAGGCGATGGCCACCCTAGTGGTCCAGGAACGCCATCTCTGGCTCAACCTGGTCGAGATGCGTGAGGCCGACAAGAACCACTTCCTGGATGCACCTGTCTCCCAGATTGGCCTTTTCGGCGACACCGTCGAGGACTTCGCCCAACAGTTCTCCGCGGTGAAGAAGCAGACGGAGGCCATATCTCACATCATGCCCCGCCGCACACCTGCCGCTACGGGCCCTGCCCCGTCTGCTCGCCGAGGGCGTCCCCTTGTGGCGAAGAAACCAGCTCCTGCTCCGCCTCAACCCGGGCCCAGCTCTCAGCCCCAGTGTCGAGCACCCCGCAGGCGGCGCACGCCCCCTGTCTCACGAACCCCCACTAGGACCCGGAAGGCTCCCAAGTGTTCCTGAGACAGTCGACCCAGAGCCGAAGACGTTAGCTCCGGAGGTGGTAAGACCGCTCCGTCCCCCGGTGGAAGGCCGGGAGGAGAATCCTTTGTTTTTTCATTTGCCACACCCCCTGACGGGGGCTGTGGTACCCACATTCTCAATAAAAGAGCTATTTCCTTTGCCTCTGGGTCACCTGGCCCGCAAATGCCGTTCTCACGGCAATCTGCTTTCAGATTACGACAGTCCCGGTACACCGGATGCGTCGATCCCGCCTTCCGCCTGCCCACGACTGTCCCCCGGCCGGCCGGTTCAGACGAGTCTAGAGGACGCCAACATCAGACCTCCTCCTCAGTCATGAACCCGCCCCCTGCCGGGCGCGCGGAGCAAGGTAAGTGCTTTGAGTTTATTCTCAGCACCTCAGCCTCAGGCCGCAACGAAGCCGCCCGAAGCTGCATTACCGGTTCTGCCCCGCTGCGAGGCCCCGCCGGGTACGTCCAAAATACTCATCCCTTTGTTGCCCCTAGTGCAGAGCTGGGAAGCGTGGTTTTCGCTTCCCAATGCATCACGCTGGCTGCACCGGGCCATTCGACTCGGTTACGCAATTCAGTTTGCCCGGCTCCCGCCCCCCTTCAGGGGCGTCCGCTTTTCCGCAGTACACGGCGAGCATGCCAGTTCCCTGCGCATGGAAATCGCGACCCTCTTAGCCAAGGGCGCGGTAGAGCCCGTCCCTCCAACCGAAATGAGGAAGAGTTTCTACAGCCCTTACTTCATTGTACCCAAGAAAGGTGGCGGCTTACGACCAATCATGGACCTGCGAGTTTTCAATCGGGCCTTGTTAAAACTCCCGTTCAGAATGCTCACGCAGAGAAATATTCTGACTGGTGTTCAGCATCTAGATTGGTTCGCAGCGGTAGACCTGAAGGACGCGTACTTCCACGTCTCAATTCTGCCGCGACACCGACCCTTCTTACGGTTCGTGTTCGCCGGCCAGGCGTTTCAGTACAAAGTCCTCCCCTTCGGCCTGTCTCTGTCCCCTCGCGCCTTCACGAAGTTCGCAGAGGCGGCCCTTGCCCCGCTACGAGTAGCCGGCATCCGCATTCTCAACTACCTCGACGACTGGCTCATCCTAGCACACTCTCGAGAGTTACTATGCACACACAGAGACCAGGTGCTCCGGCACCTCAGCTGCTTGGGGCTTCAGGTCAACTGGGAAAAGAGCAAGCTCACTCCGGTTCAGAGCATCTCTTTTCTCGGGTTGGAGTTAGACTCAGTCTCAATGACAGCACGTCTCATGAGCGAGCGTGCTCAGTCGGTGCTGTACTGCCTAGCTTCCTTCAAGCCAGGCACAGTGGTCCCTCTAAAACTTTTCCAGAGGCTCCTGGGGCATATGGCATCCTCCGCGGCAGTCGCGCCGCTGGGGTTGATGCATATGAGACCACTCCAGCACTAGCTCCAGACTCGAGTCCCGAGACAAGCATGGCACCACGGCATGCATCGGGTAAGGATCACCCCCGCCTGCCTCAAAACACTCCGACCCTGGACAGACCTCTGCTTTTTACGGGCAGGAGTGCCCCTGCAGCAGGTGTCCTGACGCGTTTTGGTCACAACCGACGCCTCCCGGTCCGGGTGGGGTGCCGTGTGCAGCGGGCATGCAGCGGGCATGCAGCAGCGGGCCGTTGGAAAGGGGCCCCGCTGCGTTGGCACATCAACTGCCTGGAGTTGCTGACCGTCCTTCTTGCCCTCAAGTCACTGCGTGCCACTCACATCCCCGCAAGCTCAACGTTGTAGCGGACGCGCTATCACGACAACGCCTGCCCGGCGGGGAGTGGAGGCTTCACCCCCAGTCGGTCCAGCTGATTTGGGAACGGTTTGGAAAGGCCCAGGTAGACCTGTTTGCCTCCCAGGAAACCTCCCACTGCCCGCTCTGGTACGCCCTAACAGAGGCTCCCCTCGGGACAGACGCGCTGGCACACAGCTGGCCCTCGGGACTGCGCAAGTACGCATTTCCCCCAGTGAGCCTTCTTGCACCGGTGCTGTGCAAGGTCAGGGAGGATGAGGAGCAAGTCACGTTAGTGGCCCCCTACTGGCCCACTCGGTTCTCGGAACTCAGACTTCTCGCGACAGCTCCTCCCTGGAAAATTCCCCTGAGAAAGGACCTCCTCTCTCAGGGATGGGGCACGCTCTGGCGCCCGCGCCCAGACCTCTGGAACCTCCAGGTCTGGTCCCTGGATGGGATGCGGAAGAGCTAGCCGGCTTACCGGCGACTGTTGTGAACACAATCAACCAAGCCAGAGCCCCCTCCACCAGGCACCTTTACACCCTAAAGTGGCGCTCGTTCGCAGATTGGTGTTCTTCCCGAACCGAAGACCCGCAGAGATGCGCGATCAAGTCAGTGCTCCTGTTCCTATAGGAGAGGCTGGACAGGAGGCTGTCCCCGTCCACCCTCAAGTTGTATGTTGCCGCCATTGCCGCCCACCACGATCCTGTAGATGGCATGTCTTTGGGTAAGCACGACCTAATCCTCAGGTTCCTGAGAGGCGCCCGGAGGTTGAATCCCTCCCGGCCAGGCCTAGTTCCCTCCTGGGATCTCTCGGTAGTCTTGGCAGGACTCCAGAGACCCCCCTTCGAGCCGCTTGAATCAATTTGACTCAGGGCCCTCTCTCTTAAGACGGCCCTGCTGATTGCGCTCGCCTCTATCAAGAGGGTCAGGGACCTGCAAGCGTTCTCTGTCAGCGACACTTGCCTGGAGTTTGGTCTGGCGGATACGTCTGTGATCCTAAGGCCGCGACCGGGCTATGTGCCCAAGGTTCCTACCACACCCTTCCGAGATCAGGTAGTGAACCTGCAAGCGCTGCCCCGGGAGGAGGCAGACCCAGCCCTTTCGTTGCTATGTCCAGTGCGCGCCCTGCGCATTTACCTGGACTGCACACAGAGCACCAGACGCTCTGAGCAGCTCTTTGTCTGCTTTGGGGGACGGCAGAAAGGGAATGCCATCTCCAAACAGAGGCTCACCCACTGGGTTGTCGATGCCATCACACTGGCTTATCACACCCAGGCCGTGCCCCTACCCTTGTGGGTCCGAGCTCACTCAACAAGGGGTGTTGCGTCCTCGTGGGCACTGGCCAAGGGCACCTCCCTAGCAGACATCTGTAGAGCCGCGGGTAGGGCAACACCCAACACCTTCGCGAGGTTTTACAACCTCCGCGTTGAGTCGGTTGCGTCTCGTGTTTTCTCAGGTCCGAGCCCGTAGAACTCGGTAACACGTAGACCGACCGGCTGGGTGGATCGCTTGCGCCCAGCGCCCTTTTCCTGACGTCAAGGTAAAGTAGTGCGCCTTTTTTCCCAAGGCGCCCCACTCCGAGTCGGGACCCTGGTCGATTCCTCCCCAGCCCTCCGGGTCCGCGGTTCAGCAGAGGAACTCGCCAACCCAAGCCACTGCGGGTACCCTGTTGGCTACCCTGTACTGGTATAGGTGCTCCACAGGTAAGGCCTCCTGCTCGGACTCCCCCTGTGTGAAATTCCACGGTTCTGTCCCCTTACGAGCGGACCCCCGTGTCTCCCTTAGGCAGTTACAGCTGCCCCGGTCGCCGTGCTGTAGAAACTCCCCCCTTTCGAGGCTGGATCTACCACCGCACCATACTTTCCACACGAGCCCTAAGACGGCTGTGTGATGTGTCTACCACTTTTCCTCCCCAAGAAAAAGGGCAGGTGTGTTCTCCGCAGGGTCTGGGTAAGACCCCCTTCCCTATATGCATGTAAGGGCCCCGGCTGTGATTGCTCTATGCGAGAAACATAGAGAGAAAAGAGGCCCAGCCAGGCTGGCCCGTTCCCATGTTGGCAAACATCACCTTGTTCCCCTCCCAGGGTAACTAGAAGGATATCGATGTTCTTATGGGGCATTGGGGAAGGGTACGTGCAGCCAGGTACAGATGATGCGCGGCACTGGATGAAATCCCTGCCCGCCTCTGTATCGGCGGTTCACATACACGGTTCAGCGCATGGCAAGATTGGAATGGGTCCCCTAGTGTCGCTTCTCTGACACAACGTGGAGAGAGCGACAGAAGGGGAACGTTTGGTTACGTATGTAACCTCCGTTCCCCGAGGGAGGGAATGACACGTTGTGTCTTTCCTCCGCCACGTCTCTGAACCGAGCCACTGTTGTGGCCAGACCATTTCCGGCTCCTCAGAAAAATCCTGAATGAACTCCCGTATTTGCGCCGTTTAAATACCCGTATGTCCAGGGGCGGGACATGCAAATACTGGCTGCCAACTCTCATTGGCCTTTTTTCATAGATCAGAGGTGGATATCGGCGCTCAAGAGAGACCCCTAGTGTCGCTTCTCCGACACAACGTGTCGTTCCCTCCCTCGGGGAACGGAGGTTACATACGTAACCAAACGTTTTATGCTAAGCTAAAATGCTATTTCAATGCTATGACACGATCATATTTTTTTTATCAAGAAAATTAATTTACGATTATAATTTTTTTTACTAGTAAGTCCTTTGATATTAGGGCAAAAATCGTATTCTTGATAATAATTTCTTTATTTTTTTCCTGTAAAATTTTATTTATCTTGTTTAAGAAACAACACAGCATACGATATTTAGGTTTTTCAGAGAATGTATTTTTAACATGTGTATTTTGTCATAGTCAAAACAAGTGAAAAAATCTACAAGTGCTGAAGAAGTCATTCAAAGTATTTAGAAAACTTTACTGACCTTGAGTACATACAAATTACATTTTACAGCATGTGTTCTGTAATCTGTAGTGGAATACATTTCAAAACTAACCCTCCCAACCCTGGTAATAATAATCTGTGATATTTTACACTTTTATTCACTGAAGTATTGAAATGCACAAAGAGTAAAAATAAATTATGCTGATTATTTGTATATACTGTATATTAAACTTGTCAATGGCACTTTTCTAATGAAATTTAGGGGAAACTGTGCTTCCCTTGTAGTCTTAAAGCAATCACCACTGCTTCACGGACAATGTTGCAAGCATATTAATATGGTAACTCATTGCTCTTTAATCAAGGATGACAGGAATAATGTGAAGGTGAATGTCAAGGTGTTTGGAACTATTGCTTAAGTAAATGGGAGTAAAGCAGCTTTCTGGCATGGTAGTAGGCCACATACGATGTCATAACACAAGGTTTTGAAAATGTCATATATAAAAAAAGACTGATATTTTATGACATCAATGAGCTCATGTTTTGCATGACAGGCTTCAATCCTTTGGACATACAGTATGATGTTGACATTTACACTGTGTTTACATTTACATTTAAGAGAGAGAAAAATAAAACTTAAGCAGCTCTTCAGCATGAAACCGATCTAACTGTGTCACCAAATGCCAAGTTTCAACATATTCAAAATATATATATAGAATATTAAAATGAATAAATGGCTATTTTTTACAACCCCTTATTTATTTTAGATACAGTTCATATATAATGTTATTTACACAGGGCAAATATACTATTTATCAAATGTACTTTTATTACATATTGTATTTTAATGGGGATATAATTTATTACTGCTGACTTTTACATGAGCGAACGAGGTTAGAACATCAGCCGTAACAAGATCAAATTGAAATTCATGGCTTTTCAACACTTCTGTGCACAAATTTGAAGGCAGTTATTTGGATCAGTACAGGTAAGTTATATTATGCGACTATGTATTACATTTCGGAGAGCTTACAACCTACTTAAGTCTTGCCTTAAGAACAAGTGGTGCAACCAAATTAAGCACTTAGTTACAAACTAACTAGTAGTTACTAAGCCCTTAGTGTGAACTTTACGTCCCAATTTATGTGAGACCTTATGTAAAGCTGGTGCAACCCTAACCTGATCTCATCTTCAGTTCCTGTCTGCTCTGTTCAACAGTTTGTTTATGGACATTTGACTCTGTCACTTGTTTTGTGTATTTTCATCAACCTCATCACTTCAACCTCTGCAACTTGGGTCCTCGTCTAATTGCCTGACATAACGCTTATTAAACAATAATTAATCATTAGTGTATGTCGTTCATTGCGGCAGCAACTGCAGCAAAGGTTGACCTCAACAGGATGTATCTTATCCTCTGCAAAGTATGGAACAACATCCCTGATAAAAAGGCCAGCATTGCTGGTCTCAAGCAGTCTATTTATTTTACACCGTTTTTTGTTTTAGTCAGTTTTAGATGGAATTGTCCTTTAATTTTAAGTCAATATTTTGTCATGTCAAACTGATTCATTTTAGTCAGTTTTACTCTGACTGAAATGGCATATCATTTTAGTCAATGAAAAATATTATTTGATGTGCAAAATGACATAAATGTGTCAAATAGTAACAGACCAAACTTTAATCAAAATATTGAAACATTTTGAAAAACGTGTTTTTTAATTTACCATGTATAAAAGATACATACAAAATACAACTGTCCTTCTTATTAAAACCTGAGCTCCTGAAATAAAATCAGACAATTAATATAATGAATGATTTGCTACTAATATTAGATGTTATTGTATTCTGAATTATTCATGCTTTAGAGATGGTTATTGATTTTCTGTGTTTTAGCAAGTTTTTGATATAAAATATTTACCGGAACTTGGCATATTCACAATGCAAGTTACACATTCTGACTAACATGTAGACTAACTTGGTTCAAGTTCACCTGTTAATTTGCGTTATTGTCTTTGCATATGTAAATTGTACTATAACGTTTGTTATGGATATTCTGATGTATCTCATGTGTCAATAGGATTTGTTTGAGAGTTAATTAACCCGTTTGTAAAGCGGCCCATTTTGCCGGTGTTTAGCTCTTTCTGTTCATGCAAATCAAACAGGGAAATACCTAATATACTGGATTATTGGACAATTCTTTCTAGATATTTCTTCTAAAAACAGATATATCAATTAAAATGAAATTCATCATGATGCATCTTTTTCATCTTGAATTTTTTTTTTTATCATTGACAAAAAAAAACTTTTGTCAACGAACATTTTAGTCAGTAATTTTATTAACAAGATTAACACTGCACCAGCATATGTTGTGTTTTGGATGCTGGTGTCCGACATAGGTTTCTTAACTTGCTTAAAGAGGTCATTACATTTTATTATCTTCCCTTAGGCCCACTGATAATGTTTTTTCTTTTCTTCTTTTTTTGGCACCAAAATAGTTATTTAATAATATATTATAATTTTCCACCCTGTCTCTGGCCCTCTGTCTGAAACGCTTGGTTGTGCCTCCTTAAAACTTCAATGTAAACGGCCATTGTTATAATTGGCTTACATCATGCAGCCCTTCAAATACAGCCATATTTGAAACTCGGTTAGAAGAGTATGAACAAGCTCCAGATTATTATAAAACAAAATGGCATGGTTTACAAATAACACACATCCAACACATTGCATCTGAAGATATTACATTGTTCATCTCAAGCACAACTGACAAGCACCATCAGACAGTCATAACATGTGAAATATTCATTAATGTAACGGTTTATTAAAATTTTTGATTGGGTCAAAGTGTTTTTAAGTACCCCATCCTTCAATAACAGTTCCTTTGCTAATCTTGAATCGAATTATGAATGTTCTTTCATCTCAGCAGCTTATGAACCATACTATCCACACTTATATGAGTCGAAAAAAGGCACATACATGGCCCAATGCACGATGAATAGTGCGCACAAATACAGTATCACATAGCTGGAAATGCATTAAAATGGTCAAAGACGTCCATCTAGTGCATGTTTACATACACCAACCATTAAAAATAGCACAGATGAACAAAAGAACGTGTCCAAGACATGTTTGTGCTCAAAACAGCAAGACTCAGAGCAGCTGATGAAACGAATGTGCTCTCCTTTTCAGAATTTAACTTGACACCGCGTCTTTTAAAAGCCATGCCAGATACATGACGGCAGTAAAAGACTAGTGCATGTTTATATACAAAAAAATTAAAAATAAAAAAATTGTACCGATGGGCCCCCTTTGGTTTTCAGGAATAGTTAGGCCACAGCTCTCTCTATCTTTATAAACAAACTGAATGCCAGTGGGTGGGGCCAAGGATGCGATAACCCAAAGTAGGTGTTGATGCTTTTTCGCTGCAAAGGTGGCCATTCATTTTATGGGTATTTTATTCATGGAATAAGTCGCAGAAGTAGAGAACGTGTTTTTGCAGCTTGGTTTCAACAAATGCTTTTATTGCATTGGGGATTACATTTTGAGTTCTGAAATTCACAGTATGTTTTTAAAGTAGACCGCTTATATGTCAAAATATCAAGTAAAAATTGATTCCTCATGACATGACCCCTTTAACCAGCAAGATGTCCTTGGTCAACCAGCTTCACCAGAAAGACCAGTCTGATCCACCAGCTGGATCAGCCCAAAACTAGCCATAACATCATACTGGTCCTATTGAAACAGATTAGTATTTTAGGTATGGGACGCTAGACCTAGATCTGTGCAACAAGGTGAAAAAAGCACATATTTACAAGCTAAAAGGAACTGTGGATAACAAGGAAGATCTAATTGCAATTAGGCTGGTATCCCACCTGCAGATGTCTCACTTACGACTGACCTGCTGTCCAAACTCATGCTGGGTTATCTAGCTCAGTTCTTTTCCGCACATTGTAAAAGCTGTCAGGATCTGGGTCTCCATTTCCACACATACGCTTTCATTCAACAATGTGACTCGCTATGGCTAAGTTAATCAGACCTTGCTACAAGCCAGCCTCTAGTGAGTCAGCTTGCCTGTCCCCTCTCATCAGCTGTAAACCCTTCTATTGGATGGAAAAAGAAAAAACCAGTAGAGAAAAATCGATACCCATACAGAAGGGCCATCTTCATGACTTGTGCCTCAAAAGAGCCACAAGGATCAAAGGCAGTTGTGTAATTGGCTGGCCAATGGGCAAAGAAACTCCTCACAATGTAATTTATGTTCTATATTTTTTATTTTATCTTGGTCCAATTGTCACAGTGTCAGAATTCACCAGACAGATGGGTGCAATAGATGACACTTTGCTTTCAATGTGCTTCAGTCCTGTAATGCCTTCATTCTACACAGATGCTGATATTTGTAAGGTGGTGGTTTTAAAGAATGGGGCTCACACTATGATTTTTTATTTTTTTTTACTGGACTCTGCCTTCTGTGGATTCACCATCGATTAAAGCATGATTGCCGGCTCTCAGTAAAAATGACATGTTCCAGCTGGGGACATGTTTAACAGCAGCATCAAATTGGTCACGATGGCGAAATGTTTATAGATCGCATTTTATAAACCGGTTGGGCACATGAAATGGTTTTTACAGGTTTTCACGGCTTGACTGCATGTTTTCATAGTTTATACTGTAGAAATAATTGTAGCGTCACAGCTGTGGCTTAGTGATTAGTGCATATGCTTAGACAAATTAAGCTGATGGACTCGGAACTTGGAATCCACCTTGCAACATTTGAAGCAAAAGCTAAAATGAACGTAATCTAACCCAGTAACCCAGATTTGTGATACCTAACCAAGCAAAATTGGTTTCTGGGTCATTAAACCTTCTTTATCGCAATTTTGATTGCTGTCATTTGGTGCCAGTGCCCATGGAAATGTTAGCTCAACCCCAGGCCCCACACTCACCTTCAGTCAAAATGATCATCTGTTGTGCTAAGACACTCGTGCTTATAGCTTTCAATGCCACCTGCACGCGTTAACCAATGGAAATTTTTATGCAGTGTAAATTGAGTGAGACTCCACATAGAAATGTAGATAGCAAGGAAAAATGGGGAGGTGAATTATGGTGAGGCCACTGTACGTCTGTAGCATTCAATTAAATGCAAATGTTTCTCTCAAGTGCTCAGAGAGAGGGGGCACCTGAGGGCTCTCTCTCTCAGTCAATCGGCATCACTTTCGCTCTCAGCGCTCTGTTGACATGTCAGTGCTGTCACTCAGATGCTTTTTCATCCTCTGATCAGCTATTATGAGAAGGGATATTAGACTACTTTTCATTGACTTTAGTACAAAACATGCCAAAGGGATGGTTTATGGCAGTGTTTCCCAACCACTGTGCCAGACAGAATATCAGGTGTGCAGTGGAAAATTATTAAATTCCACAAAATAAATGATTGAATAAGTAAAAAATATTATTTCAAGGATGCAAACCTTGAAACCATAATCGGTCACTTTTGTGATTGAGAAGAGCTATGATTATTGTGCAAAATTGACTGATATTTATTCATGTTAAGGGGCTTTCACATGACTTATGTCAGCACTGCAAAATACATTAAAGTCTATGAAGTGATGCCAATTTACACAAGTGTTTTTACACACGTCTTTGCTTCACAAATAATGTGAGTACAAAGCAACAAGAAATATTTAAAAACTGTCCAAATTTGTGAAGAGACATTGGATGCCTCATTACTTTTAATTACATATTACCTTAATTACATATTACCTTATCATTTCCGAGTCTAAGGGAGAAACCCCAGTTATTGAACTAATTTAAATTCACCAAGAAAATGACCTAAACATCCACAAGTCCTTTAATTACTTTCTGCTTTCAGAACAAATGCCAGTTTTTTCTCTCTCTTCCAAATACATGTTTTCAATGTTTATTGTGCACACCTCCCACTTTCTTGCATGGCAAACTCATAAAATCTCCAACACAGACTCACGTTGAAATCGTCAGGACTCGTACGGACGTTTCAAAAATTTGCTAATTTGTATAATATCAAATTCTAAATTGGGAGAAAAGGGATAAACAAATAAAAAGGTTATAATGTTAATGTAAAAATGAAAAAATCAGAGCGTATTGTTTTCTGTGCCTACTGCTTCCTCCACATATGTTGTAGTACATTACTGATAAAGAGCACTTCTGGTATTCTGACCTTGTGCAAACTTTATCTGACACCGAGATTCAACTCACTAACTCAGATAAGTATTTCAGCCTCATGGGAATTCTTAATTAGGTGAAGCTTTTGACAGTGGCTTTCTTTTTTGGAATTTTTGATCTGTGCTAAATTAGAGACATGGATTTATTCAATACATGACATAAAAAGTAACCCAGAGTGTGTGTTCTCACATTAGAAAATGTTTAATGTTAAAAACCATTTAGGGTGTGGAAAAAGTCAAATAAATTGTCCAAAAAAATAAATAAAATGAGATAGTGGCTCTTTCTTATAGGACTGCAGTGTTATGAAAATACATAGGAGCATCCCTGTATGAAGTTCTCTTCACTTTTGCGACTGGTTTAATTCTTAAAACCACTTCTGTAAATAAGAGCCAAACTACAGAGAAAGGTGTTGAAATAGCACATGCTAAGTGGGAAAGAAAAATGCATGCGATGCAGGAGTTGCTTTTTCATTGTGTTTGCTTACAGAGCTATGTATGTGTGTGCACTGCCAGACTCCGGGTAAAGAAGGCAATAGCAGACCAAAATACCCATTCATGTGTTAAACTTGAGGAAGCTGCTTGTAAATATGCGGTGAGAAAAAGCCTCATACAGCACAAAACACAAATGACGGAGACCATTGGCATCACCAAGGAGACAGGTTTTGTGACCATATTTCAAATTTATACAATACTGGCAGCAATTTTTAGCTAGCCTCATAATCCAACAAATTATGGGATAATATACATTTTTGGGTGAACTTAGCCTTTAAGGAAAACTTCTTACCAGCTGCTAAACACCTTATTATTTTCAATATATATATATAGTCAGCAAATTTGCCAATAGTTATTTTCACAAGCAAGTTTGCAGCTCTTCTTCGGAAGTCGAGATCCTCGGGTAAACCTTTGGCAACAATAGACAATTTGCTGCAAAGCTCATTTGCATGTGAAAATTATCAGTGACGAATTTGAGGCAAATTTGCCATGAACTCTCAATTTTCGTATGGGTGAATGAGGCATGAAGTCATTGATAACACATTTGAATATCCCATTAGTAAATGTTTTACATGTAGTCCACATATTTAAATGCCTCCCCCAGCGATGTGGCCGGTGTATTGTTTGCAATCAGTATGTTGTCGCTCAGTTGTTTCGAACATATTTTTACCTCTGAACTAAGAACTAAGAAGAAATTCTCCATAAGTCAGGTGGGTCCGTTAGTATTTCTACCGTTACAGCAGTAGGATGGTAATATACCATTTCGAATTTTTCCATAGTCCAAGATGGCGACTATCAGGACACATTCCTGCGAGGCTGCATGTGCCAGCCCAGCAACTGTAATTGAGATCTTGGTTTAAATAATGTCTGTTTTTGTGTTTTTATTTTTCCACTTAGGTGTCACATTTCAAAAGACTACCCGTGAGTATGTCTTTTATTTTACACAACAGCTGCTTGTCTTGTACACGACAGGTCATGCAAGTGGACTTCTCACTCCTTTTACATGTCTGGATTTAAAGAGGGCAGTAACATGCTCTGGCCCTGACCCTACTTGTATTTGTATTCACACAATAATAAGAGCTGGGTAGACCCCTGCCTACAGCCACATGGTACTAGTATTCAGTGATATTTGTGAGCCATGCTCCCTGCACATAAATCGTTGACCCATAGGCTTACTGCACAAGCTTGCATGCAGAGTCCTTCCTTTCTTCAATCTGACTGTTTATCACTTTCACTAATTGCAGAAAGGTGTTTGGGAAAATATCTTGGCACAATCCCCAAATGACAAATTAGTTTGCATTAGTGTGTGGATCCATCCCGATCCTACCAATTATTTCCTGTATGTAATAAGACTTATTAAAGAAACCGGCTGTGTTTTGAGGGGTTTCTCTATCATCAAAACATTCATGGAGAATATTAAGGTTTTGTAAACTGAGGGAAGATGCTTTTTTACTTTTTATTGGCTATTGGTCTCTTTAAATCAGAGTAAGTTTAAGAAGGCAGCTGTCTGCTTTTAATAAATGGTCTGGCCATTATTAAAAGTAAATAATAATGGCCAGACCATAATAATTTATTATTTATTTATTATAATAAATAATAATTTATTATTTATTTATTGAAGAATATAATTTAATTTCTCGTTTAAATGGCTCAATGAATCAGATAAGGATAGCACGCTCGCAGGCAAAGGATGGCACATTAAATTAAATGGAAGCGAAGGAAGGTGGGAGTGTAAAATGTGAGGACGTCAGCATCAGGCGTGTCTTTTAAATAGATGTGTTACCTATCAGCACAACTAAGCCTGTGATGTATGACCGTTTTTAGTGTAAGACTGCTCGTTTTTCAATTTTGGAGAATTGCAGAAAGAATGCAATTTAATTAAAAGTTCAGCCAACAACCTGAACAGGTGTTATTTTAGTGTTCTTACGTTTCATATTCTTATTTAGACACTATACTTTGACAATTAATTGACACAAACGTCTGTTCAACATGTCAGAATTCAAACTGTTGCCTACCTAGGTGTTGACAAAGTCCCTTTAAAGCAAATTAAATCTCAATAATGCTCCTGGACAGCTATTTCCTGTATAGGCAATAGGCATACAAATACAGCTCTTATGCTTAAATGGGGAAAGTCTGAAATCGGAGCACAGCACATCGAATGTTGGAACGTTATTTCCCGTCATATATGGTGCTGTTGAAGTCGGCGATATAGCAATACTTTGGGTATTTAAAAATAATAATTATTGTTACCCAGTTTGCAAATTGTGATGGACAAACGTGCTGTCATATGCAGGAAACACTCCAAGCCTGATGGAGGGGAGAGCTGTGTCTATATGTAGGCTATTCATTGCCATGTGTAAAACTGACTGATATATTATACATATTATATTATTTGTCATGTATATTATATTATACATGACAAATTTAGTAAATTACTTTTATTGACAAAATATTTTTAGTTTATCTTCTATTTATTTTAATTAGATAAGATACAGTTGTTGGATGGGGATTTACGTTGTGTGGTCATGTTACAATGTGCCCCGTATCGGTTTCAAAGGGGAACGTAGCTGGATCACTTTGTAACAATTTACTTTCTTTTTTCCAGGTAGACAGTGAAAAAAGTACAAGCTGTATTCATAAAACAAGACCACATATTTGTACCAGACATGTGTAAAATGATTGTGAAAATAGAAAATTCTTTGAACCCTAAGTGCATTTACACAAACTTAAGAAAACCAATAAGTGTTAGTTTGTGTCCCACTCTCCCCAACAAAGATTGATTTGTGAAGATGAATGTAGGCTATGAGAAAATATGTTACATAGGCTTCCTTACATAAGAAAAACAACCAGATACAGTGCACTTTTACGAGTTTTGTAATGACTCAATACAGCTTTTTAGGTGACTAGTTTGCCACAGTGCTTGCAGCCTTATGACAGGCCAACTGTTCATACATTTATTGTCTTAACCCTATAAAGGGCAAGAACATAATTATACAGAAAATACATTTATTGCTATTTTCCTACACATTAGGTTCCAAATAATACATTTCTGTTTTTCTCCAAATATAGCTTTTAATTTAAATTTTACAGCTTGTAGAAATCATGATCAAAAAGATAACATTTGCCTCGATGCTTCTCAATGCTTAATCGCAGTGCAATGCATACAATGTATATATTACTTACATGTTTTATTTTAAAAAGTGCTTGAGGCACACTGAAAAAAATGGCAGTGCTAGTCCCAAAAAAAGAAAAGAAACACCAACAACTAAACGCAAATGAATAGCCATTTTGATTGTAATGTTAATATCTGAAGAAAAAAAGGATAGTTTTACCTTGTCTTTATTTTTAGCCTGTTTATAATCAAACTAAATTACAAACGCTATGAGTGAATCGACTGCACAATTAACTCTTGCATTGAAAATGTATCTTTTTCTTTTTTTATATAATGTTTCTATTATTTAATATTAATAATATTGCAGTGCACCGTAATACCATGAAATTAGTTTTTACAGTAAGTAAGCACTTTCAATTTAAATCTTTATTGTCCTTGGGAACAAGGGATTAGCCAGTAAATTACTTTTGGGTGGGCCTCAATAAAAATGGATGGGACAAATTGTCATTTTTTTTTTTAAACAAAATGTTCTTAACAACAGAAAGGCGGAGAATTCAAACCGCTCTTACAGAAATCAGAATTTATGCATTTTTAAACTATTTAAGAAATATAGATTTGAAGTAAAAAAGAATATCTTTAATATTTTGGGAGGGCCTGGCCCACCCTTGGCTATGCCACTGCTTGGGAGGCATTTCAGTTGGTAGACAGCAGCCAATAACACAAAAACAATTAACATAAATAAAACAAAAATGATCTTATGAGCCATTTATAAATATAGGCCTAAATGCCGGAATATAATCAATCTCCCCACAAGGGAGCTACTCGATATCCATGCAGACTATTAAATCAACCGTAGTTTCACTGTACGCAATGTATTTGTTTACAAGAGGATGAAAGAGCGGGCTTCTCGAGAGAAAAGATGCAGTTATCAGCAAGGCCGTAAACATGTCTTGAACATTGGAAGGGACAAAACCATTTTGGAGGTGGGGGGTCTTGGGTGTCCTTGGTCCTTTAAAATAGTAAATTTTGGGCCAGGGTGGGCCAGGCCCTCCCAAAATATTAAAGATATTCTTTTTTACTTCAAATCTATATTTCTTAAATAATAAATGGAATAATTTCCTGAATAAAGGCTTTAAATGCATTTAAAGTTTTTTAAATGTGACCAAAATATTATAATTTCTAAATTACATGTTAGTTTCAAGTTCACACAGTACAAGACAAACACTGTGTCTGCATTGCTAGCAATTTGCCTGTTTCAGTCATCTTTCTTTTTTGTGCTTTCTCATAGAAAAGGCGAATATACTTTGAATTTCTTGTATCTGTAAAATGACATGACATCAGCTGGCTAGCAAAAAGAAAATACACAAAATAATTTAATGTCCTCAAGTTGTCCTTCACTGTCCTTGTCACAACCTAAAAACTCAATTGAAGCCACAAGTCACAGGTCTAATGTTCTAATTCTAATCTGTGGGTGAAAACGCTATACTTTGTGTTTTATTGATAATATTTTTATGAGATTGACGAGCAGTTTAAGATTTTTTTTTTTTTTAAACCTTTATATTATTCCTGAAACAACTTAATAACAATTATACAGCAGCACATTATGGACTGCAGCAGAACAGCAAAAAAAAAGTGGCCATATCAAATTATTTGACTTCTCCCCCTCAAAGTATTTTGTGGTCACAATGTGAATGAGGAAATTTTTCCCGGGATTAATGATGGAATCTCTGTGTGAAAGGGGCATTATACCCTTTACCACTTGACTTGACTTGACTTATATTCCAAGGTAAGATGTCTAGTTGAAGGAGAAAATTGTCCAAGGTGAGTGCTAAATCAAACTGGGCTGGATAGAATGTTAGCATCACTTAAAAAACCTTTGTAAATTAACGAGAGCTTTGAACATCTCTTTAAGTTGACTAAGTGAAACTTAAACATATCTTTCTGGCATCTTTCACAGTTTAGACAATGGTACATTTATTTAATTGTATTGATATATTTTCATCATGTGAAAGCCACTGTAAACTTTTTCAGTTATATTATATATATTAACGTTATATTAGCCTTCATTGATAAACATAATTGTAATTGCAATAGATAGACGACATGTTCTTATTAAACAAATTATTTAAGACATATGTGAGTAATGTGACCACACAGTTTAAAACTTAAATATGCCTTAATAAATAATACAAATATGGTTAACAGGATATTAGAATTCCTGTAGAGATTCACGCTCTTTCTCTTCATCCTCCTCCTCCTCTTCTTTCGTCCTCCAATGGCTGGTTCAAATCAGTTCACCTATAGTCTTTTTACAAGGCAGTTACAAATTGCATGATGTATAACGGCTGTAAGGCTACACGTACACAGACCTTGAACTCTAACCAGATGATCAATTAATATTTAGATAGGTCTATGAGTAGTTCAATACTGTCATTTTAATCCTGTTCTGTGTATTTTATCAGTTTCTAGCCAAAACAATTTAGGTGAGAGCCCCTTATGATTTACATATACATTCACGTTGCATGCATTTATTGCACTTTCATTAATCTCTATGATTGAGCTTCAATACATCTGAAACTCCATCTTACTAAAGCAATAATTATTTCTTTAATTAAATTAAAGTAATACATTTCGGCGCCTCAACAAGGTTCCATGTTTGTCAGTATTTCCACCTTATTTTCATTTTGAGAAGACAAACACCTGGGCATACTGGCCTAGTGATCTTGGACTGGACAGCTCCCGTAACTAAGCACTTCATTTTATAAATGGCTTTGTGCTGGCTTGGAAAACAGTATTAGTTAAGATGATCGTTAAAGCTTAAGTTGCAATGTTATCGGGATACCCAGCCATGTTCTCGTCTTTGGAGCAATCTTAAAAGACAGATAATTATATTAAAGTTGGTTCATTCACCTAAATATTTGATGAAAAATGAATTGCAGATGTTTGCATCTCCTTTTCCTTGTAAAGCACATATCTGCATTTGTTCAATCATGCAAAAACAGGGTTACGTAAGTTTGTTTACACATTTGGCCCAGATACTTAATGGACGTGTGTTTGATGGTCTGTTGGGACATAAACATGCATTCGGATAACAAGCAAGTGCTACTGCTCTTTCAGTGTGCAAGGGCACATTCTTTCAATTTTGTCCATGGTCTTTGGCAACAGGGGGATTGGGGGTTGTATGAGTGCATGAGCGTAGGCATGCAATGATGCTGATGATCATGATTAAAGGTATCCATTCCTTTGGGAGATAGAGAAGAGGAGGAAGGGGTGCAACTTAGTCTCTCACTGGGTGCAGATGGCCCATGGCAGGCTAGATCAAGTCACATGGTGCCCGGCAAAACAGAAGCAAGGTGTCCCCTCCCTACTCTTCTCCACTCGCCATGCGACCTGTCACCATCCATCGATGTCAGGTGTCGCTGCGGGAAATGGACTGCTCATTAGGTTTGCCTCAATTGCCTCCACCTTCCCGGGCTGAGAGGAACAACATTCAATTTGTGTCACTCATTAAGCTTTTTATTCACACTGACACTCTGCAGAGGGTCACACTGTGCTCTTGCTCAAAATAATGGGAATTACTCATCTTTATAAGAAAGATTTGTATTGCTCTCAGAAAGAAATGTCATCCTCTACCCAAAGCAAAAGGAAGGCATGAATGTATGCAAAGGTGACCGTGCGCATGTGAGATAATTTGAGCATGTGTCCTGAACGTCATGGTTACTGTTGTAACCTCCATTCCCCAAGGGAGGGAACGAGATGTTGTGTCGAATGAAGTGACACAAGGGGTCCCATCTAAAAAGGCCACGCAATGACCGTGTTACGTGAACTGTCGAGACGGGTGCAAGCAGGCTACTGAGTGCTAGAGGCAACTGTGTTGGCTGCACATAGCCCTCCCCAACACCCCAAAGAGATGTCACATACAGACCTTAGGTTCCCCACACCCCTGAGGGGGGGAACAGGCGCTACATGACTTGCATGGGAGCAAGCCCGTAGATCCAACAGCAGTGCTTATCGCCAGTAGAGGTGAGTGAATCAGTGGGGAACTCAGCTTGCTGTTGCACAACCGTTCGGCACCGAAGAAAAATTCTGACTGGCACTTGCTGCCCCGTTTTCCTTTATACCCGTATGTCCGGGGTGGGGCATGCAAATTATGTCTGCCAACTTGACATTGGCCTTTTCTCAGGTTCAGTGCTACGTTTGGCGTCCCAAGAAGACCCCTTGTGTCACTTCATTCGACACAATATTGAGTGAGTGATAGAAGGGGAACATGTTAATATTGTGTTTATTAAAGTTGCCAGTGTCCACTTGGTTATAATATTAGTGTGAACATTTTTGCAGCATATAAATTTAGCAGGCTGGCTGCCTTGGGGCCGTCTATGCAGCTACAATCCTCTCACACTGTATTCATGCATCTTAAATATGTCCTTTGGCAAACCTCTGTTTTCTAATTAGTATGCAGTTACGCCTTGATTGGGTACATAGGGCTGATGTTTTATGGCTCTATAGCAATAGATGCTGGTGTTGTGCTTTTAATACATTTTCAGGCACTGTGGGATATGATTTTAAAGATGTGTTTATGTATACACTGGAAAAAATAGTTTTTCTATGTACATTTAATGGTATAACATTTTATAAAATTTACTTGACTTCATGAAATAATATTGATTCAAGTGAATAGATTTACTGTAAAAATTTCAGTTAATACATTTGAGTAACTTTTACTTACAAATCTGATGTACATGTTACTTAAATGTATCGGAATATTTTACTTTTAAAGTTTTCTTATAAACACGTTTAATCATGTACCACATGACATATGGAAGCCTTCCACAGGCAAGCCTACTGCATTTTTGATAACATCACCTTGCATTACTGGCAACAGAAACAAGATAGAGGGTTGTGTACACATAACTCAACACTTGTTGCGTGAAACACTATGACGGTAACAATAAAAAGGTAGATTTTTTGATCATGAACAAGTAATTTTGAGTAGAAAATGAACTTCAGACTTCACAAAATATGAAGTTACCAAATGCTACAACAAAATCAACAATAAATATGATGTAAATAAACTTGCAAATAATGAAACCCTGCAAGTTTGTTAATTATTCAAGCCCAGTGCATGCTGGGAACCCCAGCTTTGAAAAGTTAAGTCAAATGTACTTATTTTATGTACCTGTGAAATGTAATCAAATTAGGGAATAAATATAACAAAGTGTTCTACTTCATGATTTATAAATGATAATGCATTTTAAACAATCATGATAACAATCATGAATAATGTTTTCTTATAAGCTAGAGCATTCATTTTTTTCATGTTTGAATTTAAGTACACATGTTTAATTTAATTAATATTTTAAAGTTCATGCTTAAACTAACATATTTCATCTAGAAAGTACTTTCTAGATGAAATATGAAAAAAATAAAAATTATAATAATTTTGTTAATATGTACACTTCGCATTTTACTTTGTGGGTTTACCTCTCCTGTTCCAATCATTATGAAATATCCAGTTTTGTAGTATTTTGCAATTATTTTTCCTATGGACAAATCTTTCTCCTGCTGAATGTTGCCCAGAAAGCTCTTATTATGGAGGAACTCTTATTAAATGCTAATATTATGTTGCTTATCAGGAAATTAGGAGGAGCAATGGTTCACAAAGGAAAAAATGCATATATCATAATAAGGATGGCAACCTTGAAATGTGACTAACAGGGTAATGGAAATTGTGCCGAAGTGGGACTGGCCATCCAATTTATGGATATCAGTGTGACCATTATAACTTAAACGGCCTTGGCTTGTGGGAATAATTGCATTTCAATGGCTGGGCAGGGGCACATCTGAATGAGGTAATAAACATGCATGCTTTCCTCTTTGACTTTAAAATGGGAGGAGATGTGAACGTTCCGCTTGAGTAAGACGTGGACTAAATGCGCAGCTCAGAAAATTCTTGCACATGGCAGAATGCCATGTAAGAATACTGTAAATAATATGCACTTTACATATATAAGCAGGTAGAAGAATTTTCCAGTATGTAACATTTCATACTTTCACATTTTACTATACCTATAAGATTCTCAGTGCTGAAATATTTTGGAGATGCAACTAAATGGGTAGTTCACATGTCCTGAAATATAATATGCGAATGTCCATCTAAAAGCATTTAGCTAATTCTTATATAATTATATTATGCATAACTTATATGAGCTAATTTTGTGGGACTACATTCAATATTTGTAGCTTTAAAAATTCCTTTGTCATACCATGGGACATAAAATGCAAAGAAGGCAACCCTTTCTTGGTGTTGCTTATCTTTTGGACCTATTTAATACAACCAACACCACAGAAGGGTTAAATTGTGATTTTTTAAAAAAAAATAAAAACATTGGCATTCTCTCTTATAGAAGTTTATTAAATATGCTTTCCATGGAGGCCTTCACTGCCTTGATGAAAAAGCCTTGATCTGCTACGGAATCGTGTCGACCCTTGTTTATGAGTCACTTCCTTCTAATTGATTGTACTGGGGTTCCTTATAAATATTTCAGCTGTGTACCATCTGATATTACATAAAGGCTTTGATTTTGCAGCAGCCAGTCTGTTTCACTCTTCCCTGTTTGGCCATTCTACAAAGAAAACTGTTCATGATGTGGTCTGTTTCTGGAACTGGCACTTTAAATTTAAAATTTTTGAAAGTTGAAGACCAAAAAGTAGTGCTATTACAACATTCTGAATCAGGTTACCATAAACTCTCAGAGTCCCACTTCGCTCTTTCCTTTGTTAATGGATTTCTAAGATGATCAGTTGCACTGACAGTGCAATCTTCTGGCCCAGCCAGTATGATAGTGTGATTAGTATTAATTGGAATGAGTTGAAAATGCAGAGATGACCCCGGTTAAGCTGATTGTGTGAGCAATTAATGAGAAGAGATGGCTTAGTATTCATAACCAAGCTCGCTTGATAAGACAGGGATGAGAGTTTACAAGGCAAGGCCAGCTATTTTTTGTAGTTTCTAGTGGCAGGGCTCTTTTACGCTTTAATGAACTGTTCTCAATTTCTGTAGGCCATAGTACAAAGGATACTGTACATTCAAGATTACAGGGAAATGTACTGTGTATAGTGTGGTCATTAAAATTCTTTTGATTACTCTGTCAAAAAAACGTGCGTTTTAAGATATAAGATTTAAGATTTTGATTGCATCCCAAAATGATCTGCAGCTTTCTACTTTTTTCGTAACCAGTAAAATATGTTCACTCAAGTTATGGCAAAATTATTGATTTCTTTTTTTTTTACAGGGAAATGTTCAAATGCGTTCAGATGTAATGCTCACAAGTAACAGAGTGACTCAGACAATAAGCATTGTTGAAAAAACAGGAGTCATAAAGATTTGATTCAAAAACTGTCATCCAACCCCATGTGCCAATGGCAAACAAATCATATTTGGCTTGATGCTGTAGCAAAATATTTAGGCTTATTAGCAATGCTAATCTCTGACATTATCAAAACACACAGATTAAGATTAAAAACTAATTTAAGTTTTTTTTAAACTAGAGTGAAGTCTTATAAAAACAATTACAAAAAATGTCATTTTGTCACTTTTGCTCCCTGCTCCACATCCATGTCTTTTTAGTCAATGGGATGCAGTAGAAATTTAGGGGGTCTCGAGGACAAAATGCGACCAAAAGGACATGTGAACAGGCTTTGCTCATAAACGGAGGAGAGCTGGGCACAAGTGAAGATTTAAATAAGGACTGAATTTTTGCTTTGTTTATCATCCATATCTATTATATCACTTAAGAAGATATGAAATTAACCGCTCGAGTCGTAAGGGGGAATTTAGGGGGGCTCTGGGAAGAAATGCCACCAAAAATTATATCTATAAAAAAAATACCCTTGCAATGAATTCTTCTGTTTTTGTTTGTAACACCTGATATTTTTCTTAACATTCTATTATAGTACTAGTTATACATATTATAGCATAAAATATGAATTCATGTTGATTTAATTCTTAGGGTAAGAGGCAATAAATTCTCAATCTTGAGAATTTGAATTAAAGGTTCAATACAAGATAAGTTCAATCATCAGCATTTTTGGCATAATGTTGATTACCACAAAAATTATTTTGACTCTTTCCCCCTTTATTAAAAAGAAAGGTGTTTACAGTGTGGGCTACAGTCAGGCATTTACAATGGAAGTGAATGGGGCCTATATTTGGAGGGTTTATTGCTTTAAAGAATCAATAAAATTGAAGTATTTGACATAAACGGATGAGAAATATGTTATAAATTGTTAGAAATACATATCCCCACACAAAAGTAAAAAAATGCCCCTAATAATCTGCAAATACTGTCCCTTAATTTAAAAGTTAATTTCTGACACTGGTGGCATGGGTCTGTTAACATATTTTGGTGCCAACAATTAAAAAATTCCTCCCATTTCTCCCAATTTGGAATGCCCAATTCCCATTACTTAGTAGGTCCTCATGGGGGTGCAAGTCTCAGTTGCCTCCAATCCGCGCTTCCTATCACATGGCTCGCTGTGCATGACACCGCGGAGACTCACAGCACGGGAGGCTCATGCTACTCTCCTCGATCCACACACAACTTACCACACGTCACATTGAGAACGAGAACCCCTAATGCGACCACGAGGAGGTTACCCCATGTGTCTCAATCCTCCCTAGCAATCAGGCCAAATTGGTTGCTTAGGAGACCTGGCTGGAGTCACTCAGCACACCCTGAGTGACTCCAGCCAGGGTTTGAACTCACGAGTATTGTAGCAACTATTTGAAAAACCTTTCAAATTAAGAATTAGCTGAAGTAGCCAGAACTACTGCTCTTTGCAGTAAGTTTGTACAGTATAAAAACATGTTCTGCTGAGCTACACTGTTAATGGCCGCCTGTTTGATAAATCTATTTGAGTTGTTTCACAGTCATTGTTTGCGTTCATCACCAGGCTGCAAAATGGCAGACTGATGTGTTTGCTTATTCACAGATTTGCCCTTGAGGCTTGTGAGTGAGTTGCGTTCTGTCTTCATCGCCATCAGACATATCCATACCACTCTCAGCACAAAGCGTTTTCACTTTTGACAGCAGTGCATGCTGTGCCTTAGCAGATATGATGCGCAACATACTCAGCCGCATTCGTCTGAAAATGAGCTATCTGCTTCTTTATATAAAGTGCCTTAAGGCGATCGAAGCTATAGCGCCATATGTACCCACAACATGGAGACATCACATCCCAATCCTGTCAGCTTTGATTCACTTTTATTTTAGAGCTCCTTTAGTTGATTTGTTTGCATTTGCACTTAAAGAAATGCGCAATAGAGAGGACAGTGTGAATGCGTGTGCATGCATTGATGGGTAGTGTTGTGACAGTACAATCTTTTTCTTTCTCTAGCAGATGTCTGTGATCTCTCTTGCCCTCAGATCATCTGCCCTCTTCAACGAGGATGAGAGGTAATGTTCAACAGCCCTTTTGACCCATTTATGCACACACTAGCACACATGCATACACTTCCTTACACAGCTCATTTGCTGTATTGCTGTTTACTTGCATCCAGGAGTCAGCCCTTGCCCGTGGATGTCTGAGCCAAGCCTGACTTTATAGAGAGAGAGAGTGAAAGGTGTGTGCATGGTTGACCATCCAGACTGCTGTCCATAGCAGTGTATAATGTTAAATTAATTAATACTGGCAAGATGAACTAAACCCATCAGCCATTTTTAATCAACTTGAATATGAACAGACCTTGTATGTTTTTATTAGGGTTGGGAATCATAAGGAATTTAACAAGTTTGGGGCTAGATTCATGAAACATTCTCAAAGGGATAGTTCAACCAAAATGATAATTCTCTCATCATTTACTCAAACTCATTCCATCACAAACTCATTTCAATGAGTTTTAATGAGGAACACAAACAAAGATTTTGTTTAAGGATGTTTGATGTGTTTTTGGGAGAACTGACGCCGTGCGCCATATAACCGGAAGTTCTCGTTTGAACATGCAAACTCGCACGTGTCAAGCGCAAGGACGCATGAACAAGCTTCTCTCATGAATATGCATAGGAGAGCGGGGTAAAAGTGTAGATTTTTGGTAAAAAAATGGACTGAATTCTTGCTTTTTTATCAACCAAAACTATCATATCGCTTTAGAAGACATGGATTAAACCATTCGAGTCATATCGATTGCTTTTATGCTGTTTTCATGTCCTTTTTGATGCATAAATGTTTTGATCCCAATTGACTGACTCTGTATGGCCAAAAACACATCAAACATCCTTTTAAATATCTTGTTTTGTGTTCGCCACAAGAAAGTTATATGAGTTTGAGATGGCATGAGGATTAGTAAATGATGAGTGAATTACAGTATAATTTTGAGGTGAACTATCACTTTTTTTTTTAGAATAAAAATATTATTAACTACATTTTATTATTATTTTCTTACTCTAGATGTTTTTTGTATTTATATACATATATACGATATATATATATATATATATATGTATTTTTATTATTGTATTCCAAATAGATATCTTAAGAATGTTCTTAACTTCTTTTTTTAAAGCGTCAATGTTTATAGCTAGATACCCTCTTACAGAGTTCCATTATTTAGTTAAAAACTGGAACTGGTTCTGAATAAGAATTAATTATTTAATAAGAACTGGTTATTGATTCCCAACACTATACAGTATGTCATCATATCATTCTTCCACTGAACCACATATCAATGTTCTCATTCCTTTTAAGGACTCTCTCCTCCAAATCTCTTTACTGTACTTCTGCCTGCATATCTAGTCCTGTTGTTGCTCTACATTTTTAATAAGGTCAGTTTATTGGAGATTATCTAGAGTTGTTCAAGGGCCAATAGAAGATAATAAATAAGGATTACAACAGCTAGATGTCAATGACATTGCTTGAATGATGATAAGTTAAACAAAACATCACATGCACATGTCTTAATGTGGTTTGAGGCTATGCATGTTGTTGTCAACCATACAGAAGGAGAGAGCTGTTCACATGTGGTAAATAACATGAAGATGCCATTTCATCCTTTGCAGATCAATAAACACAATCGATCCTGCTGATGTAGTTAAATGAGTATGTCTGCAACAACAGATATCTCTGCTATGCAGCACCTAGCCTTTCTCATCTTCTTAATCATTGAAACATCTGGCATCAGTGAAGAATCATCTGTGGGAGGATGGAGTGGTGTGCTGCATATATCGTCTCCCTTCACTCACCCTTTCATTCTCTCCATTTCTTTCACTGTCTCGCCTCTCTATCTCCTTTTCTTTCTTTTTCGCACCTGGAGGCATCTGCTTCGTCACATTCTCCGCCTCATTAGCATTGCTAACATGGGGAGAAATTAACAGATGTTTATGTGACAAACCAACTTACACATTCACACACATACACACCAGCACTTACCTGCAGCATGAAGACATTGTTACAATATAAGCCTTCCAAAAAATCTTTATCCATCTTACTTTTGCTACACATGCCTCAGAGACAGCAACGAACTGTGACATTAGTTTTGCCCCATTTCTCATACGTCTGCACTATTCAAAGCCATTCTAAATTATATGGGTGTTTCTTCAATTTCAGGCCATTTCATGTCCCAGGGGTCGATTTTCATCCAACTGAGAAGATTTCAACTTTTGTTCTTTTTCTTATATGAGAGCCTCATTAAAACTGAATTGGAAACTTTGTACCATGCCTTTATTAATTTATTTTTGGTACTGTTCTAATGCCTTTTATTCATAGATCTTAGTGTTTTTGCTTTGTTCCAGACTCAGACTTCAATACTAACTATAAAAATCCATGATAAAGAGTGAAATAAACATAAACCATTTCAAAATGTATTGTGTGAAAATTATTTATATAAATACTTCAAAAATTACGACTGTCCCACAGGTGTGGTGTCATATCCACCCCACCAAACAATTTTGCCCCTAATAATTGTAGCTTACTTTAACCAAGTCAATAAAAGTCTCAAAGAAGAGCATGCTTGAAATGAAATATGGGATGAGTGAAATTTGATGAAAACTCAACATAAGTATCACCTTTGAAAATAATATTTTTAAGTGACATCATTTCCAATCAAGCTATAACTGCCAAAATATGCAAAAAGTGTGAAAGTAAAATAAAAATGTGTGTATTTAGGATACATAAAATGTTAGCAATGTAATTTTGTCAGCCTTAGCAAGACAAAGGAGTTTTATTTCAAATACTTTCAAAATTTTATTTCCATCACCATAATTTCTAAAGTTCTACACACATACACAATACACAATACAGAATTTGAGATGTGCTGGATATGACACTCTGGTGGGCATTTTATGACTTTTACAAAAAAATAGAAAAATTACATAAATCTAATGTGATGCATGTACATACACTGTTGGACACTGAGCACTTTTAGTCCAGTCTTTTTTTTTAATTTTTTATTTTTTATTTTTTTTATACATTTGTCTAGCAACAAAGTGCCCAAAGTTAAAAAAACACTCATGTTTTGTGAATAGGGTGTTCACACTGAAAATATTTATGTAGTATACTACCAGTGCCCTGATAGTATAGTTTAACGGTATAGAATGTTGGACACTTCATGCACTCAACAGTTGCAGCTTTCCTTATGTAGCAAACAGAGGAGTGCTGACAATGCTACTCTAACAAAAATTTGTCATGATGGCAGGTTTGGGAACTACCAAAACATCTGTGGAGAAAACTGCACCTTACAAATGTGAGTTGAATGTTTTACCATCACCCCACTTTGTGTGAATGTGTATTTTGTGCCATTCGAGACATTATATGGTCTCAGGTTAGCTAACATGCTAAAGTTAGCAGAAACACATAACATATTTGAAACGTACATTTTTCAACTGAAAATTGGCAAATGTTTCAGTGGAGCTTTAGAGTTCCATTTAAAACGAGATCCTTTAAAGATTCATACATTAGTTGGCAGAGTACACTGTAGTAAATATAAGCAGTTTTGGGTTTAATGCATTACTGAGTAATTAATTACTGTAATTAAATTACTTTTTCATTGAAAACAGTAAAGCAACTAATTTAATTACAGTTACTTATGATGTAATTGTGTTAAATACTGTATAGACTATATAAAAATTCTATATTACACAATGGTTAATTTAAAATAAAAATGTAACGTCTAATGTTAAAATGTATGTTTTCTAATTTAATGCAGCCCCCTTAAATTCTTTGGCTTATTAATTATTAATAAGTAATGGAATTACTTTTCAGACAGAGTAAATAGTACAGTCATCTAAATGCACTGTAGAAGATGTAATTAGTAGTTCGTAATTAATTACTTTTTAGAGTAACTTACCCAACACTGAGTATAAGTATGAAGTAGTGCATCATGTGAGACACACCTATAGATTGCAAAGTAGCTGCATTTTTGTATTTGTATTTGAAAGATAACCCCTAGTAATTGTTTGCAGCTGTACCGTCCACCCCCGGTGTTTGTATTTTTTAGAAGGCAGAGCCGTGGCAGTGTTTTGCCCTTCAGTGTGGGTTCTTGTCTCAGAGCTCAATGTGAAGTACCTGTTGACAGTGTAGCGTGGGCCTGGGCAAGCGCTGCTATCACCTTTGCAATGCACTGGAATAGGCTCTTTTAATGCAATTATAAGTGGACTTCAGTGGTTAAGTGTGTTATTCTATTAGGGGAAATGGAAGGGGAGCATGTAAAGTAACTGTCAGTGACACCGCAACTAAACGCACATTTTTACACCCAAAACGGGAGGTATATTTTCTTCAGCTGGGAATCTAAAACTAATGGTTATTTCTTTCTGGTGCTTTGAAGGACAACCTTTACATTTTCTGTTGGTCTTATTACTTAGCAGAGGTTTTTGTCTCCATAATATATTTGTTTTAATTTATTTTCTTATCTCATAGAAAAAGATCAATTGAAAATAATTCCGCTCATGTAAATTGCCTCTCATTTAAACTGCCTTTCCCTTTAAAAGATCTAATTTAGATGAGAAGCATGAAAAGGGTTTACAGCTGAGCACAAAAGCTGTGTACATCATGGAATCAAGACATTAATGGGGTCATGACATGAGAAACCAAATTTGCCTTGATCTTTTGGTATATAAGAGGTCTTTGTATCATTAAAACGTCCTGCAAGTTTAATATTTTAAGACGTCCTCCCCATTCTAAACGAATCATTTATTTAATCAAACTCAAAATACAGCTCGTTCTGGATTCATGGTTAGAAGTGACGTGTCGGTTAGAAGTGACGTACCAGCGTTTGCATATGACCGCCTCCAGCACAAGATAACTACGCTTTAAGCGCTAAGACAACTACGCTCATTTCAGTATCGCCGTCGCCTCACAAGTGTTCAGTCGATGGACAGCGAGTGCTGAGAGATGGACTTGTGCACAGGAAAATTACGATGCCACACAGATGTGCTGTTCCTGGCTGTGGTCAAACAAAACCTCTGAATAAGCTGCCGAAAGATCCAGACGTCAGGGAAAAATGGATGCAGTTTATTTTTTGCGGACGCTCCAGTCACGGCAGTGTTAACTTAAGCGTTTGTTCTGTACATTTTAAGGATGACTGTTTTGAGAACAAATCTCAATATGATGCTGGCTTTGCCAGAAAACTGTTGCTCAAAGATAAGTCCGTGCCGACTATTCTGGGAACAACGACGACGCTAAACTGTAAGTAATCTATTTTAAACTTTAAACTACTTTTTAAAGCGCAATTTCATTCATTATGAATAATCACAGTGTTTTTACTTAGTTTACTTGCATATTGTTCTGGCTGGGGGCGTCAATAATTGGTACATAGGCACTGACGTTAGCCAATCATAACAGTGGGCGTTAACACTGAAGTCTTAAATGGAAAACGCCCCCAAAACAGACTGTTTGAATCAGAGGATGAGAAACAGGGTGGGAAAAGGTCATAAATCACAAGATTTTAAAAGTTTTTCTTAAAAAAAAATATATTAATACTATAATTGCACCTAAGGGAACATAATAATACAATAAAAAAAACCATGTCATGACCCCTTTAAAGGTTTCAAAGTTTTTGGAACAAATTCGAAATACAACTCATTGGAACATAACTGTCAAACATCATAAAATATCCAACCAAACATTGAATTTATAGGTGAAGTGAGTTATTTTTTTGGCCACCTATTGGAATTCCAAAAACAATGACAGGTAACCACTCCTGAACACTTCCTCTGTCTTTCATTGGTCGATCAAAAAGCAGTCCTACCCCAAACTCTATTATTGGTTGAGCCAATGTTGCTATATTGGGCACTTTCGGGGAATCAACGTACAAATATACCTAAAGTTGTCTCTTCATGTTAAGTTTAGATAGGAGAGAGTAGGTAAACATAAAAAATGACACATATCATCTTTAATCCTGCTTTTGTAAATAGTCAAAGAAAGAGGAGGAACCCATTGAGTGATATAGTATAGAGGTGAACTAGGCACTAAATGACCATAAATATATTGTTGTTAAAATAATAATAATAATTTAGTTAGATAAAGTTTGCCTTGTAAAAAGGACATCTAGATTACTTAAGTAATATAATGTTCTAAACAATGAGCAACAGTAACGATAATAATATTTACAGTGATGCACTGTCAGAGACCTTTAGAACTTCCTCATGCAAGAAATACGTGTTTATTTGCATTTAGTAATCATGCCCATACATAACACTGAGAGCTAATCAACATTGCGATAAACAAACTATGCAATTATCTTTCCAGTCTAGTTGGCAGGACAAGTCATGTGTTTAATTTCTTGGTATGACTTATTAAGAATTTTTTAATTGATGTCTGTGTGAATGTGTAATGAGCTGTCAGAACACTTTCCACCACAAAATGGAATGTTTGATTCTATGACATCAGCATCCTTATGTCCATAACTCAATTTTTGGGGGAAAAAAATAATGGACCTGTCTTTCAAAAACTGCTTGATAGCTTTAAAGGTTTTTTTTTAAAGCTATCAAGCTCGTTTACTCGCTAAAACGAGCACAATAATAGATGTTGGGCAGAATGTTAGGGACTGATGACAACCTTAGTCCCTATTAACATTCAGTGTATTCAGTATATTTTCCTTTAGGAAAAGGTGTATCTGAATATTCCGGGTTCAATACAAGTTAAGCTCAATCAACAGCATTTGTAGCATGATGTTGATTAACACAAACAATTATTTTGACTTTTCTTTAAATAAATCTGTATTGCAGAGGCAACCAAAATGGAAATGAATGGGACAGTCTGTAGACATTAAAATACTCACAGTTTCAAAAGTATAGCCACAAGATGTAAGCAATATGCGTGTTAACGTGATTTTAGTGTGATCAAATCGCTTACTTACCTTTTTTGTGAAAAGTTTTATCCAATTTTACAGCTTTGTTGCCATGACAATGCAAAACCATAAACCCTAAAACCCTAAAATGACAGTGAAAACAACTAATTAACTTTACAGCTCAAATAATACACCAGTTTTAACAGAACAATTCATGTAAGTGCTTTTAGAACATTCTAAGCTTCACATTTATGCTTTTAAACTCTCCAAAAAATGGCCCAGTGTGTGTTGTAATGCACATTAGGCCACAAATACTGTCAATTGAGCTTGTTCTTGACACAGAATATTCCTTTAATCCAGAGAAATTCCATCCTTCTAGTAATTTCAACCACACATGCAAATTTATGAAATATATGAGCACTCCTGCATTTCTGTATTTATCACACACAATCTGGCCAAATTGCACACTCACACACTCTCTCTCATGGAGCTGCATAACGCATTGGACACCTGCCAACACTCTCACGTGTATTGGTCCAATCTTCCATCATGACACCCACACACGCACGCTTCCTCCCCACACATAAAGAGGCAGAGAGGGATTAGCACTGGGCGCTGACTGGGAGATAGAAGTAGAGAGTGCACGCTTCTGCAAATTCAACTGCGACAGAGGAACAGCTGAGCGACACAGGCAGCTAGATAGCAACAGCGGGGAGGAGGTAGAGGAGGGGAGAGGAAGAGAGAGAGGGAGTTGCTGGATGCTGATCACATCAATGAAATGACAGATGCGTCTCCACTCCCATACCCCCCCCCACCCCAACACATCCAGAATACTCACACACGTACAAAGTGTTCACTTGCACACTGCATCATCCTTATTTTCGCAAAGCTCTGGCTGTGGAATTTCAATGCGACATAAAACATTCCCTGTCTCACTCTTTGAGCTAATGTGTGAGTCAGTGCTACTCTATTCCTATGTGCTCTGCATGCTGACCACAACTGGCACGCAGTGTGAAAAGTCTCAACCTGTCATGGCACAACCTGAGCTCAAACTTAAGTTTCAAACTGCATACACTTCAGTGGAAAAGATTTTGTGATGCAAAACCAAAAAGCATTTGGATTGATACTTTAATGTTAAAATAACTGTAGTTTGATTTCTGACTGGTTGCTAGGTAACATTGTTATGTCATTACATCTCTATTTCGATAATTATCTGCCCTTTTTCAGTGAAAATACACATCTGCACTGTGCATGATAATGCAATGCTCAAATTTTTTAGTCTAGAGAGAAAATGATAAACTTACCTATCGTGATAAGATAGGTCATTTCAGCATACATCTCGGTCAGTTCTTGTCTTGTTTCCCTTTCTGATGTTAGTCAGTCAATCTGTATCCTCTCTCAGGATGATATATTAGCACACCTTTGTAAGACCCTTTGTAAGCACCTGCCTTTAAAACTCAGCTCTATTTCTGACACTGTGTAGGCGATCTACGGAGGACGGATCTATGTGCATCCTCTGCTCTCTCTTTTTCTCTCTTTCTTTCTTTCTCTCTCTCTCTCTCTCTCTGTGTGTGTGTGGTTGTTTCTGTCAGTGGCTTGTGTACGAGAGACGATGTGGAGACAGACTCTGCTCAGATTTCTCTCTCTCTCTCTTTCGCTCTCTCTTTCTCAGACTCTCTCTACTGTGTAGCCCCACCTCCTCCTTTTTCATAAGTCTCCCTTTCTTGCCCCCAACCCCTTTGCAGTCTGCTCTATTTTTCCTCCTCTCCTTCATCTTTCTCACACTCAGAAAGGCATATGAAACCACTTATTTCCTTGTCACTTGCCCCTTTGCCATGCATGTAACAGGGCTGCAATAGTTACTTGCTTCCATGGAATAGCAGCTAAGATGGTCTACCATCTTCCAGCTGGCTCACAGCAGCTTTTGCATATGATGTGCACAACAAAGACTTTGATTCAATTTAGTTAATAGTATGCTTTTTAAAGCCTTGTAGACATGTCTCAAATAGGGATGGGTATTGAAAGGACTTTGATGATTCTGGTTCTGATTCCGATTCCTCTGAATGATTAGATTATATTACTTATAACTATTCTTACTTTTTAGGAGAAAATATTTGGAGTTAAGTTTAAGTATAATAATATAATTATTATTTTAATGATAATTCAAAGCGTTTTTAGAGGTATAAATACAATCCAATTATTGGTTCCGCTGTAACTATATAATAACCTCCTGAGACCCAAGCGTGACTGCTGTGTGCATTCTCCATTTCCTCTGTTTGATTTGTAACTAGTAGTACCTAAGATATGTGCAAAAAAAAAAAAAAACTATTCTAGAGCAAATAGTTTTCCTAAAAATGTCCACATATTTGGACAGCAGACTCAATTGTGAAGTTTTAAATAATACCAAACTATAGAAAGTCTGATTTTTTATTAAAAAAAATATTATGTTGGCTATTCAGGTTTTTGAAACGTTACAGACATTACTTTTCTGTCAAGCTGTATTATAATAATCATATGGTTCCCAACCTAATACCTTAATAGTCAATATCAGAGCTTTACTGTTTCCCCTGGACAAGTGATGATGTTCAAAGTCTAATGGCCAGTGAAGTTACCAATTACACTGAAGACCATACAAGTGATAGCCAGTGCTGAAGCATTTTAACAATCAGAAAAGTAATGGCCAGCATCATCCAATCACTGCCAACCATGTTCAAATAAAATTATACGGTATGAATTCTGAATCTAAGTACTGAAAACCAGTTTCCTGTCAAAATGCCTGCCAAACATATTTAGTGGTCCAAACATCTGCAGCCTGAAACTGAACTTTTGGTTGGATTTCAGAAGCGAATGCACTTAGCTCCATAGGAAATATATAGGATGCTCCCGTGCTCACTATTTAATAAATGACTTAACCTCCAGTGTGCTGTCTGTCTGCAACTGCATCCTGGCAAATAAGGTGTATTTATTTGCACTGGCTCCAGACTCGAGTCCCGAGATGGGCATGGCACTGCGGGACACATCGCGTGGCCATGTCTGTCGCCGCCTCTTCAGCCCTTGGACCGACCTCACATTTCTACAGGCAGGTGTTCCCCTAGAGCAGGTCTCCAGGCGCATCGTGGTTATGATGGACGCCTCCAAGATGGGCTGGGGCGCTGTATACAATGGGCACGCAGCCGCCGGCTCCTTGACGGGCCCGTGGCTATGTTGGCACATCAACTGCCCCGAGTTGTTGGCAATACTGCTCGCCCTGCGGAGGTTCCGGCCATTGATCCAGGGCAAGCACGCGTTGGTTTGAACAGACAATGTACTATGTAGAGGCCAGCTATATGATAAAGTTACAAATTCAAATACTGCGTTGAAGTTTATGTAAGCTAGGAATAGTCAGTGGTGCACCCTATTTTCACCAGGCATGGTGTATTAAATTTCAATAAGACAGCGATAGAGTGGAGTTTTTTCTCAATTTAGCAATTTCTCAATTTCTACATTTTACAACTTTGCCTGTGATAATGCATTTTTTATTGCCTTCCCCGACATGATGAATGGATCTGTCTATGGCATGTCTGCCGGAATATCCATTATGCACTGCCATGACAAGATGCCTGAAACTGTGCTGTAGAAAATGTTTAAAACAGCCATCTTTGACATAAATTAAACAGCCTTACAGCTCAGGGGCACAAGGAGCAGCCAAACTCTCTTTTCTGCAGGGACACATCACACTGGGGGGCTGTATCAGAGTGCAGGAGGGATCACAGTTCACTAAGCCCCTGATTTGTCCTGTGCCAGTTTTAGCGTGAGTGTTTGATCGATAACCCGTGTCTTCCCATCATTATTCTGATGTCTATTTGAATGAATGAGAGGAAGCAGGCTTGGGAGAGAGAGAGAGAGAGAGAGAGAGAGAGAGAGAGAGAGAGAGAGAGAGAGAGAGAGAAAGGCTCTTGATATGGCTAAGCTTTAACTCAGGGCTCTCCTAAAACCATGTCTTCTGCTTGCTTGTGCAGGGTTGGTCAAACCTGTTGACCAACCCTGTTGACCAATATTTTACAAGTGCTGCCTGTCAAAACTGACCGCCTGGCCTTTTAGCCTTTGCATTTTAGATCTAGTCAAGGGGCTGATCATGACTTTGTACTGGATGAAATTATTTATGTGGCCCAATGACGTTAAGAGCCGACACTGCTCTCTACATTACTTACGGCTTCCATTTTCCATTGCATCATCTCAAGCATGTAATTTCAGAACATGTAACAATGCAGTAGACTTAATCAAAGCTGTTACGAACATAGCACAAACAGCAGATGAGGTTTCGAACTGTGCCCAAAAGTGTCTTATAACCACAAGCTAAGATGACAATGACAGGGCAGACACTATGGCAAATATTAAATGTGATGAGAGTGGTTCCCCAAGGAAACAAATCAGGCTGTTTTTAGTCAGGCAATTATAAAGGGGACAGAGCATGTCTTTGAAGTGCTGTTTTTCTTAATAGTCAAGTTGACCTTTGGCTCATATGAGAACATTTAGAAATAGCTGACATGACAGAGGAAATAACGTGGGTTGTGACAAGCTCTCTTTGTAAAAACCTTTTTCAATATGGACTGATATGTATGCATGTTATACTGTATATCAGGGGTGACCAAACCTGCTCCTGGAGAGCTACCTTCCTGCAGAGTTTTGCTCCAACACACCTGCCTGTCATTTTCAAGTAATCCTAAAGACCTTGATAAGCTGGTTCAGGTGTGTTTGATTAGGGTTGGATCTAAACTCTGCAGGAATGTAGCTCTCCAGGAGCAGGGTTGGTCACCCCTGCTGTATACAGTATGTATGGTGATAACAATGCCAAGGTTTGTGGGTTTGATTTCCAGGAACACAAGTCTTATGAAACTTGAATGCACTGTAAAGTCCCAGATATACTTCTTCTCAGATTTAGAACAAAATCTGTCCTAAAAGAAGGTGTTCCCTATCTGTCACTCACTTGATGTTGTGTCGATTTAGTGACACTAGGGTTCACTCTAGGGAGCCCGAGACACCTTTGTTCTTTGATAAAAGGCCAATGGAATTTGGCGAGTTGTATTTGCATGCCCCTCCCCTGGACATATGGGTATAAAGGAGGGGGCGTGCATACCGCTCATTCAGATTGAGAAATAAGCGAGCTGAATTCCCACAGGTTCCATTCAGCCATAATCGCTGTCTTTCATGCCTGGGGGCTGCCCACGCCAAGACATCTTTCGTGGATGCGTAAATTCCTCATTGAAAGGACATGACCATGGCAACGTTGCGGTCGTTTCTCGCCTTCATAAGAAAGCAAGCCACCCCAGTGGCTCCCTGCCTCGGTCCTTCTACCCACGGGTATGAGGCCAGCCCAGCGAGCTCGGGGGGGCAATTCGGGGACCACAATGGGACCACCTCTGCCGGGTGAATCCCAGCAGACCTCCCAATCCCCGGCACACTCTTTTGTCTGGTTAGGCTTCTGGATGAGTGCGCCGGCTCGTCTCAGGGCGAGCTATACCGGGTCAAGCTAGAGTGGAACTGGGGTGCGGTGTGGCTCCCATAGGAAGCAGATGCCACCCGTCTCATGGCCGGCTGCCAAGAAGAAGGCTTCGAAGCGCCCAGGAGATGGGCAACCCAGTGACCAGGAGACCCACTATTCCGGAGCTGGTGAACAGACCACTCCATCCCCGGTGGAGGGCCAGTAGGAGAATCTTTTGTTCCTTTCTTATTTAATTTTGCTGCATGCTCAAGTAGCTGTGGAACCCAAGGAACAGTTTCCTCAGTTCCTGGGTCACATAACCTGTGTGTACAGCCATCACCCTGACCACTGTCTTCTATCACTCTTTGGCATGTCCAACACCCCGGCGGAAGTTTCCCCGCCCCTGCATGCAGAATTTGACACCCTTCTACGGAAGCATACGATAGAACCTGTCCCTCCAGCCGAGATGAAGAGCAAGTTCTACAGCCCATACTTCATCACACAGAAAAAAGGCTTTACACAGACTCTCGTTCAAGATGCTGACGCTAAGGCGCATTCAAGCAAGCGTCCAGCATCAAGAATGGTTCATGGCGGCAGACCTGAAGGACGCATACTTCCACGTCTCGATTGTACCCCAACACAGACCCTTTCTGCGGTTTGCATTCGAGGGTCAGGCACACCAGTACAAAGTCATCCCTTTCTCACTGTCCTTGCCCCATTAAGAGAAGTGGGCCTCTGCAATCTCAACTACCTCGACGACTGGCTAACCTTAGCTCACTCTTGGGACGTGTTGTGTGCACACAGGGACCTGGTGCTCATGCTCCTTAGCTGGCTAGGGCTTCAGGCTCAACTGGGAAAAGAGCAAGCTCTGCCCGGTTCTGAGCATCTCTTTTCTCGGTTTGGAGTTGGACTCAGTATCGATGACGGCACGCCTCACAAACGAGCGCGCCCAGTCGGTGCTGACCTGTCTAAAGACAGCAGACGTGGTCCCTCTGAAACTATTTCAGAGGCTCCTGGGGCATATTGCATCCTCGGTGGTGGCCACACCGCTTGGGCTGATGCATATGAGACTGCTTCAGCACTGGCTCCGGACTCGAGTCCCGAGATGGGCATGGCATCATGGGACACATCATGTGGCCATCACGCCAGTCTGTCGCCGCTTTTCAGCCCTTGGAATGACCTCATATTTCTACGGGCAGGGATTCCCCTAGAACAGGTCTCCAGGCGCGTTATGGTTACGACCAACACCTCCAAAACGGGCTGGGGCGCTGTATACACCATACAGCATACAGTGCCCCAGCCCGTCTTGGAGGTGTCGGTTGTAACCACGGCTAGGTTGGCACATTAACTGCCTCAAGTTGTTGGCAATACTACTCACCCTGCGGAGGTTCCGGCCGTTGATGCAGGGCAAGCAGGCATTGGTTTGAACAGGCAACATGGTGACGGTAGCATATATCAACCGCCAAGGTGGGTTACGATCCCCTCGCGTGTCACAACTCGCCCACCGTCTCCTACTCTGGAATCAGCATCACCTCAAGTCGATGCGAGCCACTCACATCTATAGACGCGTTGGCACACAGCTGGCCGCCTGAACTATGCAAGGTCAGGGAGGACGAGGAGCAGGTCACCCTAGTGGCTCCCTACTGACTTGGTTCTCGGACCTCACGCTCCTCACGTCAACCCTGAGGAAGGACTTGCAAATTCCCCTGAGGAAGGACTTTCTTTCTCAGGGACGGAGCACCATCTGGCACCCGTGACCAGACCTCTGGAAGCTCCATGTCTGTTCCCTGGACGGGACGTGGAAGACCTCAGTGGCCTTCCACCTACCGTGGTAGACACCATCACTCAGGGAGGCACCTGTATGCCTTGAAGTGGCATCTGTTCGCTAAGTGGTGTTCACTGTGCTCACCTCCATCAAGAGTGTTGGGGACCTGCAAGCGGTCTCTGTCAGTGAAACGTGCCTGGAGTTTGGTCTGGGCAACTCTCACGTGATTCTGAGACCCCGACCGGGCTATGTACCCAAGGTTTCCACAACCCTGTATGGGGACCAAGTGGTGAACCTGCAAGCGCTACCCCAGGAGGAGGCAGACCCAGCCTTAGCATTGCTGTTTCCAGTGCATGTTTTATGCATCTATCTGGATTGCACGCAGGGCTTTAGGAACTCTGAGCAGCTCTTTGTCTGCTTTGGTGGACAGTGGAAAGGAAGCGCTGTCTCCAAATAGAGGATCGCCCACTGGATCATTGACGCTATAGCTGTCGCCTACCAGGCTCCGTATGTGCCACCCCCTGCAGGGCTACGAGCCCATTCCACCAGGACTGTGGTGGCCTCCTGGTCTCTGACCAGTGATGCCTCTCTAGCTGACATTTACAGAGCAACTGGCTGTGCTACACCCAACACCTTTGCGAGATTCTACAATCTCCGGGTTGAGCCGGTCTCGTCCCGTGTCTTAGCAGGAACGAAAGGGTAAGTCCGGGTTGACCGGCCGGGTATATCGCTTGCGCCTAGCACCTTTCACCTCCCTTGAGCTGAAGATGTGCATTGTTGATTCCCAGTAGCATTCACAAGGGTGTTCCCTGCTTGATTTCCTCCTAGCCCTGCAGCAGATGAGTTTGCGGAGAAACTCACTGTCAGTCCAGTATTTGTGCTAACTAAGCCCCATACTGGGACAGGTGCTCCGCATGCACTGGTTCCCCATAGGCAACCCCTTTCGATGTATATTCCGCTGAAAAACGTTTCCCTGTTGGCAAACTGCATCTTCCATTGGCAGAGGCCTTAATGTTCGCAAACAGTATACCGTTGCATGGCTGTTTAGAACATCTTTTTACCCCTGAACGAAGAATGAAGAAGAACTTCTCCAGAAGTATATCAGGCCTTAAGTCTCTTTGGATAAAAGCGTATACTAAAAGACTGTATAAATAATAACTCACTGAAGACATAAAATGCACTGTGCCCGATTTCAGTTTGGTATTGTATTTTGTAGATCTCTCTCTGTTTTTCTTTCTTATACATTACTACATTCTCAGATTTACATATGAGATGAGTTAGTCAATTTAGCTTTGTTGGCATGATTGTTTACATTTTCAGTAAACAATTGCCATAGCATATAGAGCTATTCTGTTGTTACATCAATTTGTAGGCAAACCCAAAAGTCTAATTTGCCATGATTTCCCTCTGGATTTTCCTATGGGTTTTTATAATGGGGTTTTAGAACATGTGTAAAATAAGGTCTGTGCTAAATATAACTTGACTATATGTGGAAGTTTCTACAATATAAATTACACACAGTAATACCTCATAAGTTGAAAAAAAATATATATTATATAAACCCATAGGAAAATCCAGAGGGAACCCATGGAAAATTCTCTTCAGGGTTTGTGGACTACAACCTGAACAGCTCTACACGGCACTCATGGTACCGAAAAAGGCAATACAGAAACCAATAAGGCAAGTATAGGAATTCAATGGAAAAATAAAAGAAATGGATGTGGTCAAAATAGAAAATAAGGAATACAATGAGGATGAATTTACATTCAAAATATGATACAAAATATAATCTCTTGTCAGAGTAATAAATAACCCTTTACAATAAATAATAATAAATGTTCATCACACACACACAAACTCTCTCTCTCTCTCTCTCTCTCTCTGAGTGCATGCTGGGAATAAGTGGGCAGAGCATGGTGAGTGTGAGTACGAGTGGTAGTCGTCTGTGGCTTGAACGAGTGCTTAAAACCTTCTTTTTTTGTGTTTTATATATGTTTATTTATTATGTGTCTCCTCGAGCCCTTCCAAAAAGATCATATTGTCTAACATCCCTCACTTTGTTAAAGATTAAGTTCTTGCTCAAGAACTGTCATGCAATGGGTGATCAGTTTCTACTATCAAAAAAGCCCCTCAGGGGTATAAAGTAAAACCTCTAGTGTCTTTTAGACAAGTGTTTATGGTTCTGAAGAATGGAGATAATTAAATTAACTTGGTTTTCAAGACAAAAATGTATGGCTTTGATTATAAAGTGTTTGCTACTACTGATACTGCAATTAAATGTTTTAGTTGTGGTAAAATTGGTCATCTTGTTCATGCTTGTCCTGACAAAATGGAGGGAGCAAGTGCAGAACAATCCAAACCTGATCTGCCTCCGGCTGAAATTGCGGTTGTCGTGGCTGGAGAAAGGGTTGCTACTGATTGCACATCTGCTGTTGAAGCCATTGAGGATGTGCCGATGACAGTCACAGTTGCTGCTAGTGATTGTTGGGGAAACTGTGGTAGAGATTGTAACTGAATCTGGGATAGCTAATGTGCTTTCAGAATCAAATGAGCCAAATGACAAGTCAGAAAAATTGCTGGTGAAATAGAAAATATGATCTCAGATATTGATGAAAGTTCACAAAATGAAAATTCAGTGAGATATCTGATGAAGGAGGAGGCTTTTCAGAATGTGGAGGTTTACCGTTTCAGAACAATTGTGAACAAACTAAGGAAAATAATTCTAAAAGATGATGATAATGTTCAATCTAAAAACGAAAAATAAATCTAAAATTGATTGTATCGTTAACTGTTTTTAATATCATTTTTATGGTCTCTAAAACCTATATGAATGAGTTTAAAATTGGGACTTTTAATCTAAATGGGCTATAAAAGAATGATGTTATATGAAATTATTTTTCGAAAGCATATCGATGTAATGTTCCTACAAGAAACACACAATGATGTTAAAAATGAGGTAGACTGGGGTAGACAGATATTTAATTTATTTAAATATTTAAGTAATAAGTCTTCCATGAGTGGAGGTGTAACTGTTCCCTTTACAAAAAGCTTCACTATGATGCTGCGCTGCTAAGCGCTACGGGGAACAACCCTAATTGTGACCGAGCTGAAATAGTGTGTGTAACACCTCAATGAACATTGACCGGAATTTATAGCCTTGGCTGATGTAATCATTAGATGCACCTGCGGCCAGGCTATAAATGGATACGTCACCAGGTGTTGTCAGAAACTCTTTTTTCAGAGCGATTCTGTTTGTGGGTGCTTTACAAACGATGTCAAAACTTTCTTTCCACTGTTAGGAGTTAGAATTGGTTAGACAGTGTGCAGTGAATATTTTCCTCTTTTCTCTTCTGTTTAGAAAATATAATATATATATATATATATATATATATATATATATATATATATATATATATATATATTTCTAAAAAAGAATATAAAAAAAGAGGGAATGACTGAAAGCCGCAAACACTGCATACGTTTTTGCTGTTTGTTTGGGGGTAAGAGCACACTGCTCTCGCGTTGCAGCAGGGCGGGTGCGAGCACTGCGATTTGCTTTAACAGGCAAAGTGCTTCGTGCTCACCTCACTTGCTTCCGGGAGTCAGCACTCACGAAAAAAAAAAAAAAGATTGTTCGTGGGGCTCTTGCATGGATTTGGCTGAGGAGCAAGATCACTTTCTCTCACTCTCTCCCCAAACCCAGCTGGTCCTTCACAAGATCTCGAAGTTGTTCATTCCTGTTTCAGAACTCTCTGAATTCAGGCACTTAATGACATGCACATAGATTTTTGTAAATATGCACATAGTTTTTTTTTGTTGTTGTAAAAATGCACATAGTGGTTTGTTATGGCTGAACGCTGTGTGAGAGAAAAGTTACCATCGCTTCTAACTTTCTCTCTGAGTGATTGATAGATATAGGGAATTAATAGGGTATTACAGTCTGTACGGTAAGCACAGAGAAGCAAACACATGTAAGTTGCGGACACTATGCAAAATGCAAATGAGACGCTGTGACGTCACAAATATGTTAATTAGTGTTTGATGTCATCGAGTGACATTTAGTGACTTTTCGAGCAGGCTCTAGCTACTTTCCATTGAAACTAGCTGGCAAAACTGGGTGGGATTGCGGGAAGGTTTTAATTTTAATAATTGACTTTTGTCAAAAATACACTCTAAATGTTACAAGGGATATAGCTCAGTAAATAAAGAGATTAAAGACTGATATAGTGGATTTACAGGATTTAATAGGATCCTCAAAAATAAGAAAAACTTTGATGTGATTAAAAAAAACATTTTGGCTGACCTGTTGGTTTTCAAAGCGCAAGGAGCATTAGTTTGTTCTCGTTTACAAACAAAATACATGTACATTTATCCACTCATTATATTCTGCTACAGGGCAAGAGCCTGCAGATATATTTAACCGTGCTGTTGGTGTTTATTCCGATCTTTATAAATGCCAGTTGGTGGAACGGAGTACAGTTCAGTCACGAATTAGATTTTTTGATGGCTTGCTGAAGGTGGATGAGGAGTCTAATACGTTTTTAGAACAAAGTTTATCTTTACAAGAGCTTTATACTTCCTTAATGAAAATAGAGAATGGTAAATCTCCTGGAATCGATGGGTTACCTGTTAAGTGTTATAAAACTCTGCAGCCGCGGCTGTTACTTTGACCGGCCATTCGGGAAATCTCCCGAATCTCCCTACGGCCAGTCCGACACTGTCTACTGCACATCATAGGAGTGGATCTAATAACAGTTCTCAATGATAGTTTGAAAAACGGACTCCTGCCACTCAGTTGTAGATGGGCAGTCATCACTTATTACCAAAAAAGGGTGATCTTCAAAATCTTAGTAACTGGCACTCTGTGTCACATTTGTGTTCCGAGTATAACAGTTTACCAAAGGCTCTGGCCATAAGATTAGGCAATATTATGGGCCGTTTTATTGTATTTCTGAGAGGTCTGTTTGATAATGTTGCGTTGATTAGAGATGTCTTAGATGCTTCAAAATTCTTGGGTATTAACACAGGTCTAAATTCTCTTGATCAAAACAAATCTTTTGACAGAGTTGAACTTCTACTGTATATTTGTGGAATACCGTAGAAGATTTTGGCATCAGTCCTGAATTTATATTGTAACAGAACTCCAGGTTCGGGTATGGAAGAGGAGGAGACGGGGAGCAGTGACACGTTTAGGTAAGGCTTTTATTTCTCTTGTCTTTCTGTGCAGCTGATGCACTCTTTTCAAGGCTTTTTTCAATCTCAAAAATAAACAAACTTCTTCACAAACACTCAATAGCTTCAAGATGAAATGTCAATAGTTGGCAACGCTGCACACTTGTTCTGTCTCTCTCTCTTCTGGCATGTTCAGCAGTTTTTTGGTGTCTCTCCACTATCAATTTAATGACAAACAGCTGTTAGAAATCATGTCAACCAGCTTGACAAGCCACACCACTCCCTCTCTCCCACAGACAGACACATGACCACGCCCCCATCACCACATATATCAAAGGTTATGGCTATGTACTTTAGCATTGAGATTAATGGCTGTTTAAGTGCTCCCTTTAGAGTTCAGAGGGGAGTCAGGCAAGGATGTGCCATGTCTGGCATGTTGTATTCTCAAGCCATAGAAACTTTGCTTCATAAACTTTGTGCTCAATAACTTTATCAATTACGTTAACAAGGGTTAACTTTACCTGGTTGTAATGATTCCTTGTATCTCTCAGCCTATGCTGATGATGTAATTGTTTTTATGAATGAAACTAATGATGTAAAGAAGTTATTGAAAAAATTGTACAAGACTTTAAAAATGTTTCTTCAGCTTAAGTTAATTGGGGGACAAATGAAGCCTTAGTGGTGGGGAACTGGAACGGTGATCTTCCGAGTCTACCTGGAGGACTGTCTTGGAAAAGTGGTGGACTAAACTATCTTGGAGTTTATTTAGGAAATGAAGAATTAAAAAAAAGAATTGGGAAGGACTGTTTGAAAAAGTTAAAGGACGTTTAGAAAAATGGAAATGCCTTCTCCCTCAAGTCATATAGGGGGTGTGTTCTTATAATTAATAATCTTGTGGCATCTTCTATATGGCATAGACTTGCTTGTATAGACCCCACAACCGCACTTCTCAAGAATATTCAGAGAGAATTGGTGGACTTTTTGGAGGATAAACATCACTGGATTCCCCAAAGCATTCTTATTTGTCTAAAGAAGAAGGAGGCCAAGGTCTAGATAATCTTGTTAGCAGAGGAGATACCTACCGACTCCAATACATACAGACATTTTTAAAGGACCTCATACACTTGTATGGAGACCACTGACACAAAGTATTTTTTAAAGAAGTTAGCAACATGAGACTGGAACATGTTTTTTGCTTTGTTTTTAGACTATAAGAAGTTGGATTATACTTGAATTCTGTCCTTTTATATAGGTTTATTTAAAGTGTGGGGTCTTTTTAAACATTATGCAGTGCAACTTCTCTTTATTGGCTTCTTGAAGAACCAATTGTGTTTGGAGCTCGGTTTGATGTCTCTGGAGATTATATTTTTGGCTTGACAGATTTATTATGTGCTAAGAAACTTTTTCATTTGAAATGTACTATAAGTGAATCAGGTTATAATTTACAAATTTAAAAAGTTGCTGCCCTTTTGGGAATTAGATCAATAAGCTTTGCTAAGAAGTTTCTTGATAAACTTACTGTGATTTTAACCACTGAAGAGAAAGCACTCTTAGAAGAGTTTGGTACAGGGATTAGAATCCCTGATAATGGAGATTTGTTTTCTGACACTGAGATTGCACCTGTTTTAGAAGAGTTTAGTCCTCTTTTAAATCTGGGTGCTTCAAGACAAATGGATTTTTGTTCAATAGAAGGAAAAGTATTTTACTATTTATAATATAAATAGTTTACACAATAAAACCGTTGTGAAGGCAGACGAGGGGTGAGGATCTAAATGCAGTTTATTGGCAAAATAACTAAACAAACAACACTGGAACAAATAAAACGTCCACAATGGGAAAATAAAACAAAAACACGAAAGACATCCAAGGGGTACACAGGCCGGAGAAACATCCACAGAGGGCAAAGGTAACATGACACATAAACAAACACATCCAAACATCTACTTTCACACATCCACATTCAACAACCAACAGGGACTGAACAAACAACGGGGCTTAAGTACACAGGGAGAGTGAGGACTAAACGACATACAGGTGAGAACAATGACTGAGTGCTGGCAATGATGAGGGCAGGGAATTATGGGAAGTGTAGTTTTATGACAGTTGACAAGTGAAACACGGGGCAGACAACAGGGAATCATGACAAAAACAGACACAGTATGGAGAGATAAATTGGGGATTGATAATGAAATTAAACCAGTGTGGAGAGTAGTCTATAAACCACCTTTAAAGGAAAAGATTGTTGATTTTCAATGGAGAATTTTTCATTTTGCTGTCTGCTTTTGTATCAATTTTAAATCCCACTGTAAGTGACAAATGTCCTTTCTGCTTAGAAAGAGAAACAGTTTTTTCATTGTTTCTTGTGTTGTAACCAGCTCAACCCTTTGTTTGATCTTTTATGTGTTTTATTTTATTTATTGATTTTTGTTTTAGAAAGATTTTATATTAGGGTTTGGTAATAGTCAAAAACAAAAATGGAAAAATCAACTAAGTAATTATTTTTGTGAGACAAGCAAAATATGCTGTTTATATCACCAGAAGAAATAGGATGGAACAGAAAGCAGGACAAGAGGTTGTACCAGTGTTTAAAAACATGGTGAAATCAAGCCTTTTTATTGATTTTAATTTGTATAATTTAATGGGTGCAAATGATAATTCTGAAATCCAGTGGTGTTGTGAATATGCTCTGTGTACTGTTGTGAAAGGAAAACTTGTTTATGTACTTTGTGTATATATATTACTTTATAGAATAATGTAAATTGAATTGAGGCAATCTTTGTTATAAAGTAATTGTAAAATCAAAATCAAATCTCTCTCTCTCTCTCTCTCTCTCTCTCTCTCTCTCTCTCTCTCTCTTTCTTCTACTTTTGTCAAGCATGACACTATACTGAATGTGTCTAGATTTGAATCCGCTCCCTCTGTTGACATTTGATATTACATTTCCTTCTGGGTTGGAAGGACAAGCATGGCAGAAACAGTACATATGCATCAGAGATGAGAGACTTGAGATCCTGAAACTTCTACATGATGGATAATGCCTCTTTTTTCCTATCATCCTCCTTGACTGGTTGCTGGGTTGAGTGATATTGGGTCTGGGTATAAGTTCAGTTCTGTGACTAAGATAAAATAGCTGTCTCATCTTACTCTTGGCCCAGTTGAGATTGCTTTTCTTTCTCTGGGTGGTGTTACATCCTGGATTATAGCCACTGACACATACAGGAAGGAAGGAGCTCTCTGTTATTAAAAGAGACTTTTCTTATTGAGCTGAATGCAGCAATATCCTTTTTACATTGCATAGGTTTTATTTTGAGCCTGGCAAAGTAGAGCTAATCCACTTTTTATTTTGCCGCCTATTTATTTTTGTACATAGACACTGACTGATGTTTGAAACTGAAAATCATTCTAACTATTTCCACATTTCAGCTTTTTTTATGTTTCACAATGTCTGTGAAGAGTCTCAGTTATCCAGGCCAATGTAGAATGTCAAGTAAAGTGAGACATTTACAATAGAAGTAAAAGGGACCAATCCATAAACTTTATAATCCTTGTTTCAAAAGTGTAGCCACAAGATATAAAAAATATACATGTTAACATGATTGTAGTGTTAAAATGAGGGGCAAGTCTAAATGAATTTGAGGTGGAATCAGTATTATGCCACAAGTGCTGTCGATTGAGCTTAAAATGCGTTGAACCCGGAATATTCCTTCAACTAGTCAACTAGATTTGTTTCTTTGATGTATCACTTTCTTAATAGGCTGTTACCATTTAATTAGAGTATAATTGAGGCTTGAATAGAAATCAATTATTGTATTACTCATTTGCTGATATGTGATGATTTGGTGTACCCCTAATCAAACTACTGTATATTTTGATGCAGTCTACAGTGATACTATTCATGCCATCATTTCATACACAGTCATTATACAGGGCTCAATATACATTGCTTAAGGCATGTCAAAGGGTCACAGCCTCTTTACCAGACAGCATTTCGGCATCCTTCAAAAAGTAGCTTCCCCATATGTGTTGCATGCAAAATCATGCATTCTGTTGTGTGGTCTATTCTGTGAGGTCTGAACTCTATAACATTACATTAAGTGCAATGAATGTGAAATTTAAAATTTGCATTTCAAAAAATTCATCTCGGACACCTATACTGTGTCTAGCTTTATTTTTTTTTTTTTTTACATTCTGAACCAGGGCCATCCCAATCCTGGGTGGGGTCCAGGGCAAATTAGAATGTGGGGCCCCTTGGTAGTGATTTAATTTCATCATTCTTTGGGATGGAGGGGTGTTGCACAGCCAAAATGATGGCCCTGTTCTTAACAGGCCCTAACAGTAATATGAAGAATATCTGACTTCAATAGTAGGTCAAAAGTTTTGTTATTGTGAAACAGAGACATTAGGCAACAGAGATTCGATCTGTATTTTTTCACCTTTGCAAATCAGCACATGGAAATAATAGCATCAGTACCTCTTATAAATGTGCTCCAGAGCCTGCCCATCACAGTACACACGAGGGCTTGACATTTTGCGGAAATCAACGTTGGCAGCTTTTTGAACAGGGGTTGATCTTTTTATCTATAAACACAATTTTGTCTATGCATTTTACGGCCATGTGTCCAGTCAAAATGTGCACACATTAAAGTCAGTATATGTATCTCAGCTTTCTTAGTCAGCTCAGGCTTTCACACATTGTGCTTCTCATGCTGTGCTATAGTAGCCCAAGTGTTGTTTTTGTCAGCCGTACATAAAAATGTGACTAAATTTGCTCCTTTGAATACACTGAGGAGTTCTCAGTAAGGTTCTCAGTAGAGCTCGCCTACACAGAGCATTACACAACGAAGAGCTGAGCATGAGCAGTAAACATTGACTGTTGAACTTTCATCCAAATCTCTAACACAAACACTTGACCTTGCTTACTAACACTGCATATACACATTTGTGATACACTTGTGTAATAATCATGCAGCAGATATGTCGGAATTCATCAAGGAATTCTTAGAAAATGTTCTTAAAAGACTATATTAATGTTTTTTTCTATCTGAGGAAAGTCAATTTTCGATTTCTAAAAATAACATATATAGTTAAGATGATTAATTCAATAGATTTTGTAGCCTTTTTTAACCACATTGTGTGAATGCATTTGAAAACAACATAGTTTATCAGTTGTTGCTGTCTGAATCTAAGCCTAATTTGAGAAAAAAAATTAAATACTTTAAAGACTTTTTTTTAATCATTTTTTTAAGAATGTCGACTGCTTCACAGATTACGTATTTGCTGCCATTAATTTTGCAAGCACAATAAATACAGTACATTGATGTCCAATCCATAAATAAACACATATAATTTAACATTTCATGTAAACAGTTGTCTGGGTTTTTGAATGAGCTGATTCTTATCAGCAGATTCTTGCATGTAAACGCAGTGTTTGCATAGAAGAACGAAGTTGGCTGATGCACATTTCATGAATCCCAGTGGTACAAAGTGTGATTGTCTCAACATCCTTGAGTAAATAAGTGTCATGATCCTTAAATTATTTGCATGTTTACAGTGCTTGATTGCTGAAATGACATAAAGGCCGATCCATAAATGGAGCTAAGAGAGAGAACAGCCTCAAGGGTGCAGTTTGCCTCCCCAAGGCATGATGGTTTCTTGATATCAGACTAATGCCTTGTAAAATTGCTTTGGTTTAGTTAAGGTCAAGACATGTCAAGAGGATCCTTGAGTAAATGAGTCTTTGGCACATCAGGAGGTAATCTCCACAGAAGGTCAACAGCAAACTTCTGGCAGTATATAATGACCATAATGCATTATTAATTTAGGTTTAGCTAAAGGTTTTCAACGAGCAAGTTGTTGTGATTGTTTGAGATTAGAAATGCTATTTATCGGTTCCTAAAGACAAAATCCTAATTTTGCTTTGTTTCAAAGGTAATCTCTACAGACGGGCAACAGCAAATTTATGGCAGTATATTATGACCTTAAGGCATTATTAATGGCAGGTTCAGCAAAAGGTTTTCGACCATGGTTGTACATAATGAAAGTTGTTGTCATGGTATGGGAGTAGCTGTGCTGTTAATTTGTACCCTTATGGCAAAATAAAATTTTGCTTTGTTCTACAGTCTTAACAGAATTCTGGATAACACTGTATTTCATATTTTTAAAGGTGAAGTGTGCATTAGTGTTCCCCATCTGTCGCTCACTTCGACGTTGTGTCGAGTGAAGCGACACTAGGAGACTTTCTTGAAGGCCTTGGTTACTTCTGAACATGAGAAAAGTCCAATAAGAATTTGGCAGACAGAATTTGCATGTCCCTCCCCCGGACATACGGGAATAAAGGGAGGGAATCATGCATCTGTTCATTCAGATTTCTTCTTCGAAGCCGAGCGGTTGTGCGATCAGTGAGCTGAGATCACTTACTGTTCCACTCACCTCTGCAGAGCATATGCTGTTGGATCTATGGCACATATCAGCGGCTTTCTCCTTCTCTGCATGGCAGTGCAGCTTCGACAGCGCTGCTAAAAGAGTATTCATAAAAGAGTTTATTTTCTCTAAAAGAGCAATACACCGCTGGCGTTGAACGTCCTTTTCAGGGCACGTCTTTGTAAAGATGCCCTTCCGCCCCTGTGTAGTTCCTGGATACGGGCGATTTCGCTCCGCTCCTGACGGTCATAGACGCTGCCTCGTGTGTCTGAGCCGGGATCACACTCAGGCGGCGTTTGTGGATGGTTCATGTTATCACTGTGAGAACTTAACCATGGCAACATTGTGGTCACGTCTTTCACTCTTAAAGAAGAATGCCACTGCAGCTGCCTGTCATCCTTCTACCCACGGGACTGAGGATGACCCGGCTGGCGATGGAGGCGATATGGGAATGACAGCATGTTCGGCACCTCGCTCATCCGCTCTCACTACTCTCGACGGCGGGGCAGCCCACGGGTACTCGGTGGTCCCCTAGATGGACAGAGCGGTTGCGATCCACCTGTGTCCCGAAAATGCCGCCACCTGGCGGGATCGCCCGGTGCTCCCCTCCAAGGCCTGTAGGATGACATCGTCATTGACCGCCAAAACCTACAGTGCCACTGGACAGGACGCCTCCGCCCTGCATGCCATGGGCCTCCAGCAGGTTCACCTGACCAAGTCACTCAAAGATCTGCACTTGGGTGTCCTGACCCCGGTATGTTGCAGGAACTATGCTCGAAGGTCACATCACGGACACTCGGGCAGGTTATGGCCACCCTCATGATCCAGGAACGTCAGCTATGGCTGTACCTGCTCAAGATGCAGGAGGTAGACAAAGCTCACTTTCTCAGTGCTCCCGTCTCCCAGTTCGGTCTATTTGGCGACACGTCGACAACTTCACCTAGCAGTTCTCGGTGGTGAAGAAACAGACGGAGGCCATTTCCCACTTCATGCCCCATCACCGTTCTAGCGAGGGCCGTGCTCCATCTGCTTGCTGAGGGCATCCTCCTGCGGCTTCCAAACACCAGGCAGCTCTGCCTCAACCTGGGCCCAGCTCTCAGCCCCAGCATCGACCACCCTGCAGGAAGCACACACCCCCCGTCTTTCGAACACCCTCAAGGACCCGGAAGGCTCCCAAGCATTCCTGAGATGGACGAGCCAGGGAACGAGACTTTTTCAACGGAGCTGGTAAGCAGACCAATCTGTCCCCCGGTGGAGGGCCGGGAAGAGAATCCTTATTTGAAATTATTTCCTTTGCTGGACCCTCTTCGGGCTGCGGTACCCACATTCTCAATAAAAGAGTGATTTCCTCGTTCCCTGGGTCATCTGGCCCACAAATGCTGTTCTCACAGCAGCCTGCTGCCACACTCCAGCAGTCCCAGGACCCCGGACGCAGACCCCTTGCCTCCAGACCCACGACTGCTGTCCCCTGCCTGGCCGCTTCAGATGAGTCTAGAGGACGCCTACACTGGACCTCCTCCTCAGTCACTAACACGCCCCCTGCCAGGTGAGCAGAGCAAGGTATGTTTTTTTTCTCTCAGCACCAGAGCCTCGGGACGCGCTTTTGCCTCCCGACGCCACACTACCTGATCCGACATGCTGCGAAGCCTCGTCAGGTACATAAAAATTATCATCCCTTTAGTGCCCCTTGCACGGAGCTTGGACACGTGGCTCTCACTTCCCAACACATCGCGCTTGCTGGCATGCACCATCCGACTCGGCTACGCGATTCAGTTCACCATGCCCCCACCCCCTTTCGGCAATGTCCGCTTTACCTCTGTGCATGGTGAAGACGCCAACACCTTACGTGCGGAGATCGCGACCCTTTTACTCAAAGACGCGATAGAGCCTGTCCCTCCAGATGAGAAGAAGAAGGGTTTCTACAGCCCTTACTTCATCGTATCCAAGAAAGGTGGCAGCTTACGACCGATCTTGGACCTGCAAGTATTCAACCGGGCCTTGCACAAACTCCTGTTGAAAATGCTCACGCAAAGACATATTCTAATTTGCGTTCGGCATAAAAATTGGTTTGCGGCAGTAGACCTGATGGACACGTAATTCCATGTCTCTATCTTGCCTCGACATGACTCTTCAAACGGTTCGCATTCGACGGCCAGGCGTATCAGTACAATGTCCTCCCCTTCGGCAGGTCCCTGTCGCCTCACATCTTCACGAAGGTCGCAGAGGTAGCCCTTGCCCCGGTAAGGGAAGTGGCCATCTGCATACTCAATTACCTCGATGACTAGCTCATCCTAGCCCACTCTCGAGAGTCACTGTGCACCCATAGGGACCAGGTGCTCAGGCACCTCAGCCATCTAGGCCTTCAGGTCAACTGGGTAAAGCGGTTCAGAGCATCTCTTTTCTCGGCATGGAGTTAGCGCCTCACCAACGAATGCACGCAGTTGGTGCTGAAATGCCTCACCTTATTCAAGCCAGGCACAGAAGTTCCTCTAAAACAATTCCAGAGGCTCCTGGGGCATATGGCATCCTCTGCGGAGGTTGCGCCACTGGGGTTGATGCATATGAGATTGCTTCAGCACTGGCTTCAGACTCGAGTCCCGAGATGGGCATGGGGCCGCAGCACATACCGTGTGTTCATCACCCCTGCCTGCCACCAGATTTTCAACCCCTGGACAGACCTCGTTTTTCTGCGGACAGGAGTCCCTCTACAGCAGGTGTCCCAACGCGTTCTGGTCACCGCAGATGCCTCCAAACAGGGTCGGAGCACCATGTGCAATGGGCATGCAGCCGGTGGCTCCTGGAAAGGGCCCTGGATGGGTTGGCACATCAACTGCCTAGAGTTGCTGGCTGTAATCCTTGCCCTGCGGAGGTTTCTCCCACTAATATGGAGCAAGCACATCTTGATTCACTCAGACAGCACCACTACGAGAGGGTACATAAATCACCAAGGCAGCGTGCGCTCTTGTTATATGTCACAACTCACTTGGTTGATCTCAAGAAGATCAACCAAGCCAGAGCTCCCTCTACCAGGCAACTTTATGCCCTGAAGTGCTGCTTGATCGCGAATTGGTGTTCTTCCCGATCTGAAGACCCGCAGAGATGCGTAGTCGGGTCAGTAGTCTCATTTCTGCAGGAGAGGCTGGAGGGGAGGCTGTCCCTATCCACCTTGAAGGTTTATGTAGCTGCCATTTTGGCTCACCAGGACCCTAGGGAAGCAAGATCTGATTATCAGGTTCCTTAGAGGCACATGGAGCCTGAATACTCCCAGCCTATGCCTGTTCCCCTCATGGGATCTCTCCATGGTCCTTTCAGGCCATCAGAGACCCCCTTTGAGCCACTAGAATCAGTTGAGCTTAAAGCCCTCTCCTTGAAGACGGTCCTCCTGATCACGCTCACTTCCATCAAGAGGGTTGGGACCTGCAAGCATTCTCTGTCAGCGACACTTGCCTGGAGTTCAGTCCCAAGGTTCCAACGACCCCCTTAAGGGACCAGGTAGTGAACCTCCAATCCCCCAGTGTGTATTTTCCATGGTACGGTCCCCCTACTGGCGGACCCGCTTCTCCCTTGGGCAGTCCATGCAGCCCCCCGGTTGGCGTGTTAGTAGTAACACCTCCCTCGTATTTTGCCACTCTTTACCTCCCCCCAGCCTGGGCTGGTGGTGGTCTCCGCTGGGTATTTTCCCCCAGAAAGAATAAGAGTTTGAAAAGAATGCCTTCTGCAATGCGTGTGATAGCGTTAAGATGGCCCCAGCCACTTTAACTCTATGCGAGAAACATAGAGAGAGAAGGTGCTGCTGGCGTGGTCTGCTCCCATGCTTGGCACTTTTCTATACCCCCCCCCCGCCTCCCCTTTGGGATGCCGGGAACCTAAAAAGTTTATGACGATTTTTGTGGGGCATCAGGGAAGGGTATATGCAGTCTGATGCAGCGTGCATTAGCAGCGCACGTACACAGTTCAGCGCATGGCATGATTGAATAAGGACCCCTAGTGTTGCTTCACTAGACACAACGTCGAAGTGAGCGGCAGACGGGGAACATCTAGGTTACTGTTTTTACCTCATTCCCTGATGGAGGGAATGAGATGTCGTGTCCCCCTGGCCACGACGCTGAACCGAAGTTCAACCCAACAGAGGAATGTTTTGAGAAAGTTACACTTTTAGGTGAAATGGCTTACTTGACTTTGCATATTAATCAGTAGAAAGTATTTTAACTTTGAAAAAATTAAACCCTTTATCTTTAAGCATATGTAGAAACAATAACACAGCATCTTGCCATTCATTTCTTTTCTATTTATCCTTTATTTATATGACATTTCCCTGGTCTGACCTCTAGATTAAACACTTTAACGACTTTGAAACATCCTACACAGCAGGTTAATAGCATGAAATGAACTTACTTAGGCCTTTGGTGAGCAACTTTCTAACACATGGTCTAGCTATTTCCAACTTTATTGCCAACTAAGCCCCACATCCTAGTCCCCTAACCTTTTGCAGTTTTTTGGGAGGGCCTGTCATGTGAATTAATTGCCCAGTGACACACACTGTAGCTGGATCAGTCCCATGCCAGCCTAGCCCAGCACGCTCCATTAATTACATCAGTCCTCTCCGAACTGTAAGGTCTACCGCTCACCCACTCTTCAGACTGCTACTTCCAGAAAGAGCGTGTGCCAGTTGAAGTTTTTTCTGCATTAATGTGTATGAAAAAGAGAAAGACAAGAAGAGAGAGATAAGAGAAAAAAAACTCCAGTGTTGCACATAATAACCGAGAGACCATATATTTTGTCTATTTGACTATTTGTACTAGGTGAAAATAGTGTTAGATACTATTTGCACCTCTAATTAAATACCAATATACAGTATAGGGGCATCGCTACAGCATGTTTATTGTGTTTATTAAGAGTCCCACAGACCCAAACCCCTACCCCTAAACCTAACCTTAACATTCTCTTACAAAAATTAACCATGGTTTTGCTACAGTAACCATTGTATTTTGTAGTAAAATCATAGTAACCAAAAAATAAAACATGGTTGCTATAATAACACCATATTACTTTAGTAACGTCATGGTCTATTGCATTAAAACTATAGTTCAACCAAAAAACATGGTTAATACATTAGTAAAACCATGGTCAATTTTACCTGGATCAAACCTTCTTAATTCCCTGACCTTCACCATGACCATATCACTGCGAAGAAATCAATCTTTATATTAATGTATATTTATTATTATATGTACAATTAAAGGAAATATCAAGAGTGGAGATGGGATACAGGATGGAAAAAAGTGGAACAAAATGCTGATTAGAACCCATCCACACGAAAAGAAGCACAGCCTCACCATTATTACCCACTACACATCTGCAGTAACACAGAGGGTGCAGTTTGTCTTTAATCTCTATATTTCCATCAGACTATTGGAGTGCAAATTAGCCACACTGTATGGCAGATGCTATTTACACTTAGTGCAAAGAAGATGCTTTTTGTTGCTATTTATTTATACATAGTGTAAATAGTACCTATAAATCCTCTGGTATTTTATACACCCTACCAAGACCTGATGGTAAAAACATGATGTGTCAATGCCCTTGCATGATGGCTAAGAGGTTTTTACTTTAGTCTTAAAAATTGGCCATAGCTGTTCATTTTCAGAATACTGTAGTGTTTATTGAATCAACATAATCACATGGCAAGTCTGCATGTTGCTTCCAAATTTCCTACACCCTGGCATTGGCCATATCTAGCTAAGTTACTGACAAGCGCCATCTCCCATTAGATATTTTTGCATCGGTTCAACTGTGTTTACCTGCTCCTGTTGTGCAACCAGAAGTGTGTTTTGTCAGCAGCGTGGAAGACCTGGGTTCTCTTCACGCATTAAAACCAGGAAGTAATCTTGTTTGCATAAAGAGTGATGACCGCGAATCAGAGGTTCTATTTCCCTCTAAGATTACATTTTTCTCCACTGGTGGTCAGGTTAAGGTTTTCGGTTTGAGGGTTGCGTTTTTGGAAATATGCATTCTTGTTCACTGTTTTAATTTCTTTACAGCTCAAAACAGCTCACTTTACAATTTGCTTTTTGGTGAATTTCAATTGGAAACTGGAGCTCACACATGCCCTTACCTACAAAAACATTTCCTGTTTTTGGTAAGCACAGACCGAGTTTAGCTCATGAAAAGTCAACCTAATGTTTCCAAATTCATTGCGAGATTAGTCTAAATGAATTGTATTTGCCTCTTGAGACCTACTTTTTAAAGTAGTACAACTTTTTTGAAGCTAATCTTCAAAATATGACTTATAAAGCAACCTCATGAGATTCAGTACAAATAACAGGAACACTTTATAATAATGGTCCGTAATTATTAAGTAACTATACAGGAATTAATGCAGCACAAATACTACATTTACACTTTAGTTACTACTATGAATTAATATGGAAACATGATTAACTAATCAGAAAGTAATTTAAAACTGATCACTGTTAGGTAATCAATAATAACTGAATTTGATTTATCTAATTGAGAACTATTAACTAACTATGGCTAATTTAAAATATCTACTAATTAATTACAAATCAAAACATTAACATGTGTCTAAAATTTGAGCAATTATGTTTTTATTGTGAACATGATCATGATATGCGCCTTCAGAGAAACATACGCCACACGTGTGTCCTTTGTGGAAATTAGCATACTGTATGAGTGTAACAGCTTACTAAATCAAGGATTCAGAGTATCTGTTATGTTTAATGTATGTGTTCATGTATTTCATGTCTTTTCTTTTTAATAGTTTAGTTCCTGTTTCATGTCATGTGTTCCTAGTCATGTGATGTCCTGTTTTCCCTCCATGTTCATGGGTCTTGTTTTCATGGCAAGTCATGTTTATAATCAAGCCATGTCATTTTATGTGAAGTTATAGTCAAGTTCATGTTTGTTTATGTTTCATGTTTATAGTTAGGATTTCATGTTTATAGTTAGGATTTCATGTTTGCAAATAAACCGCACTTGGGTTTTTCATCTTCATGTCATCGTCTTCGCCATTGCCAGCAGCCACTCGTTACAGAAATACTTGACCGCCCATAATGAACTCAGCAGTTAGGCTTCTGCACCTACGTCAGGGGAATCATCCCCTGGAGGACTATGTGGAGGACTATGTGGAGGACATCTGCGATCTGGCCAGCCAGGTGGATTTTATTGTGGTCACTCTCAAGGACATTTTTCGGGTGGGATTGAGTGAGCCGATCTCTTCCTTGATGCCTGGTGGTCGCAGTCCCCTCAATCTGGCTCAATATATCGACCTCGCCCTGCAGATCATTGGTTCCACGTTCATTGTGGGGGAGGCGGGTGCCGAGCCAGAGTTCCACGACATGGCCGCCGAGCCAGATTTCCACGACATAGCCGCCGAGCTAGAGTTCCACAAAATGGCTGCCGAGCCGGAGTTCCACGTCATGGCCGCCGAGCCAGAGTTTTACGGCATGGCCGCTGAGCCAGAGTTTCACGTCATGGCTGCCGAGCCAGAGTTCTTCATCATGGTCGCTGAGCTAGCGCCATCTTTTGCTCCGGATCCTGAGCCTGCTCCATGCCATATCACAGCAACGCCTCAGCCTGCTACATGCCATGTCACAGCAATGCCTCAGCCTGCTCCATGCCATGTCACAGCAACACCTCAGCCTGCTCCATGCCACATCACAGCCACACCTGAGCCTGCTCCATGCAACGTCACCGCAACACCTGAGCCTGCTGCATGCCACATCACAGCTATGCCTGAGCCTGTTCCACGCCATTTTATGGCCACATCTAAGCAGTTTGACCTGGAGATGGTTCCTGTCCTTGTACCCACCCTTAGTTCCCTTGAGCAGGCAAGGGGAACTTTCAACCCTCCGACCCCACCTTCGCCTGTCGGTCCTTTGACATTGCATCGGTTCTGCATTCCCTCTACTCCACTGTGGTCCTTCAGCCTGTCGGCTTTGCCGGGGTCCCTCGTCCCTCCGGCTACGCCTTGGTCTGTTGGTCACCTGGCTCTGCCTTGGCTCTCTGATCCTCTGGCTGTGCCTCATCCCTCTGATCTGTCAGCTCCACTGAGGACCTCCCTCCCTGCGGCTTCACCTTGGTCCTCAGTCCCACTGGCTCCGCCTCAGTCTTCTGATCCCCCAGCTCTGCCTTGCTCCTCCAAGCCTCCAGCACCACCTTAGTCATCCCTGCATTCGGCTTCACCCAGGGCCTTCGAGTCTTCGGCTACTCTCTGGGTACCAAGTTCCGTGGTGTCGCCCTTCAAGTCTCTCACGGCTGTGCTTTCCATGGCTCCGCCCCTCAAGTCTCTCAGGGCCCCACCTTCCATTGACTTGGCCCTGGTCCCATACCCCACGCCCTGTCTTGCCAAGCCACATCCCATGCCTCAAGAGCCCCCCAGCTACAGAACTATATAATGTTTAATGTGTGGGGATGTGTGTGTGTGTGTGTGTGTGTGTCTTTTATTTTGAAAAGTTTAGTTCCTGTTGCATGTCATGAGTTCCTAGTCATGTGATGTCCTGTTTTCCTTGCGTGTTCATGTGTCTTGTTTTCATTGGTTTATTGTTTTATTATCATGTTATCATATCTGTCTGTTCATTGGTTCCCTTGTTATTGTTCTCCCATGTGCATGTATTTAAACCCTCATATTTTCCATTGTCCTTTGTCAAGTATTGAATGTGTTTGGTAATGTTGTTCAAGTCAAGTCATGTTTATAGTCAAGTCATGTCATGTTATGTCAAGTGATAGTCAAGTTCATGTTTATGTTTCACGTTTATTGTTAGGGTTTTTTGAATTTCATGTTTGTAAATAAACTGATCTTCTATAACTTATCTTTACGTCATCGTCTTCGTCATTGCCATTGCCAGCAGCCAATTGTTACAGTATCTGTCTGGTAGAGTATCATAGTCAGCTTACCTTACAGAAATATAAGGATGTATGTGCCCAACCTGCTTATTCCTTGGGATATCTCTTCTGTTCATTACAAATTAGTAACTTCGGCATGTTTGATATTGCAGGAATATTTGCAGTCTGCAATACTGCAGTCTTTCAAAATAATTTTGGTAACCTATAAGTAATGAGTCAAGTGTTACAACATAAACATGAAGGAATTGCGAATGATCTGGACCATTATTTTAAAGTGAGGGCCATGGTAACGCATTACTTACTGATTAGTTAATCGTGTTTCCATATTAGTTAAGAGTAGAAACTAAAGAGCAAATGTAGTACTAATCATTTGTCCTGAATTAATTCCTACATAGGTACCTATTAATGATGGACCATTATTATAATGTGTTACCCAAATAACAGAAGAAACTAAAATATAATCGTCAAGGTCATAGCTTATATTTTGAAAATATTGTGCAATTTGTATTTGCCTTAAGAACAGAAACTGCAGGGTTTTATGTTTATTATGGGAAAATATAACCAAGCAGCTCTTGAAGAGGTTTGACTTCTGCATGAAAAGCATGAAACCCATCCCCAAAAAGTATTTGGACATTTAAGCCAGTGTGTGTTGCACTAAAAATGTCTTAATATCATTTAATTAGATAACAAATATCAAAGCAAGCAGAATTTATTTAAAAAAAGAAGTATAGCATAAGCTTTTTTTTCTTTTTTTTTTTTTTAGCAAAATTGACTTTTTGGGGCCACTGCAGGTTTATTCTTGTTCAATTTGTTAAGGTTACTGTTATTTACTTGGTGTTTAGTGCTAAGGGTCTCCACCCTTTGTTACATGAAACCCCAGCCCACAAGGCTGCACGGGGAGGTAAGAACAAGCGAGAACATTTTTAATTTTGGACAAACTCAAGATCTGAGATGAGTGTGTGTGTGTGTGTGTTTTACTCTACATTACATGTTGGAAATGGGTTGCATAATATATTTAAGGCAAAGCCGAGGTATCTAAACTTTTGGGGACCAGATGTAAAAGGCACAAAACTCAACAGCTGAATGTTCCATAATTTGGCACTCATCACTGCCCTGCCTAAAATAGAACCCAAATCAGATTTTAAAATGAATCTCTCAGTGTCTGAAGATCAGTTATGTCCACACAGGATACATCCTCCTGTTCATTTTATCGTTTTCTCACATTTATTTCTCATCCACTTCCTCATTTAAAACAGGCAACTGAAAAATTAATGCAGTAATTTTTTCCCTGATTTATACTGCCTCATTCAATTTAGAAGGATATGCAACACCTCATAAAAAAAATCAAAATATTGAAAATACTACACAATAAATACCGGGGGCCAATTTTGCTTGGAGAGTAAAACAACATATTACAGAAACACAAATAGGCCATGGGGAAGATTACTCAGTTGTCTTGAGCAAAATTTCCCCATGAAAGATATTTATTTATTTATTTAAATGATGCATCCTCATGTCATGATCCTGTTCTGTCTGCCCTTCGGTCTCTGTCTGTTTTCTGTTTGTGTGAGTTTGTTGTGTATATTTTTAATTGGATGTGTCCTTGTTTTTATTAGCCGTGTGCTTCCCTGTCCCTACCCCCTTGTTTTGACCTCGGTATGGTAATTGCCTTCACCTGTTCCTCATGTGCCTTGCCTGTATATTGTGCCCTCTTCCCTCTAATATTTGTCAGATCATTTTGTGAGTTTTGTTACTAGTCAGTCTGTTCCTGTTCCTGTCTTGTTCCGGTTCCCAGTCGGTCTTAGTTATTATACTTTTTCAAGTTTATGTTTTGATTTGTTTTCTCTCCCCCTTGAGAGTTTTGTGTTACCTGTTCTATTTTTAAATGTTTTAATAAAATACATTTTATTTTCGCTCTGTAACAAAGTTCACAGTTAGGGAAAAGGAGGAAGTGGGAGATGGCTGTAATGATGAGTCAATGGAGTTGAGAACCATGAGCAGCTTTAATAACAATTAACGTAGTAATACAGACAGGCAGGGGTCAATCACCAGCAACAGTGATATCCAAGACAATCCAGAGAGGAAGTCAATAAACAGGCAAGTAGTCAGGGCAGGTGGCAGACAATCACAGGTTATATCCAGGTAAACAAAGCAGTATCAGTAGGCAGGCAGCAACGGGTCAAAACAGGGTAAACAGTCCAGGATAATACACAGGCAAGGCAGTAAACTCGGATAAATCTCAGAAATGTCAGCCAGGGCAAAACAAGACTTTGCAATGACAGAGAGTGAGAGTGAGTCTTAAATAGGTGTAACGGTGATATATTTTCACTAAGAGACTTTTATTTTGGTGGGTTACGCTTTCTATGTTGTGTACGAAAAGAGAAGAGGAAGATGGCAGTCATGCTGTGCGCTGTGATAGCTGTGCGAGAGGTCGAAATTTTCTCCGCTGAAAATGTAAAGGATGACATGTCAGTTTATGTTACGCGAGTTAAGTGTACATTGACTTGATCGTGTGAAGCTGAAGACGTAGTTGAAATGGAAGTTCAGTTGATTACGCCTTTTACATTTACATTTATTCATTTGGCAGATGCTTTTATCCAAAGCGACTTACAAAAAAGGAAAACCTAAGCGAATCATCTTAAGGAGACAATGGTACAAAACTTTTTTACAAAGTTTATTACAAAGTTTCACTAGCATCAGAATAGTATTCAAAACATATACAAGTGCAAAATTATTATTATTTTTTGTTGTTGTTGTTGTTATTAGTGACTAGATCAGTGCTCTTGTAAAAGATGTGTTTTAAGTCGTTTTTTTAAGACAGAGAGTGAGTCTGTTTCACAGATGGAGTTGGGGAGGTCATTCCACCAACGTGGTATGATGAAGCTGTAAGTCAGAGAAAGTGTTTTGGTGCCTCTTTGTGTTGGTACAAGGCGACGTTCCTTGGGGAGTGTATGAAAAAATGATTTTAGGTATGTTGGAGCAGACCCAGTTACTGTTGAGTATTCCAGCATCAGAGCCTTAAATTTGATACGTGCATCAACTGGTAGCCAGTGACAGAGAACGGTGTTAAGAGACTGGCCGAGAGCACAAAAGAAAGTTGCTAAAGCCGCGAGTTTCATTCAGAACATTGTTGTTTCTAGAACATTCAAGTTTTTTTGAATCATACTATGTTTTTGGAGTCATCTATGAACCGTGTCATAGTGCTAAATTTTTTTTCCCCGCAAATTGCTTTAGTGCACTTGTAAGTGTGCTAGAACGAGAGTTAGTTTTGCACGGAGTGATTTTTTCCCTTTTCCTGAGTATTTTTAGCATTTTGAAGAGTCTGACAATTGCCAATGATCAAGTATCGCTTTCAAGAAGTATTTAGCTTCTTTTTGTGGATCGACCCTATTCAAGTGGACCGTGTGTGTGTGTGACTGAGCATCGGCATTTTTTCAAGAAAGTTCCAGAGTTTTTCGGAACTGCGCTGAGCTTCTCTGGTGTTTTTGTGTTTGTTACCCTGCCAACCAGACGACATCTCTTCACTGTCCTGTCTCAGATGTTTTGTTTCATTGTTACAAATCATTTCAAGTTATCTTACATCATCAGTCATCGCAAGTCAATGCATCAAAGTCATCGTTGCAACAGTCTGGTACAAATGCTCTTTACACACACCTATACGAACATTTTACTGAGTTGAACTGAACTGAGTGATTATTTGAACTGTGTACATGAACTGTGATTTTGAACTATTTTTTGTGAAGCTGAGACCAATGTCATTTGAACGAAGTTGAAAGAGTCATTTGAGTTATTTGAAGTGAATAATTTGTACTACAAGAGTCTTTGACTTTATTCAGAGTTTTGTTAAGTGAGTTAATTTAGGTGTCCATATATTGGAATTCATTTTGAAGAATTCATATCTGAGGGGTGTAATATAAAGTGTCTGAAATGTATGTCTTGAAGATTTACAAAGGTTATAAGACAAATTCACAGAACCTGTTATTTTCTGTTTTATGATTTTATTACAAAGAATTGTGACAAATCTTTCCAGTTTCCTAAAAAAAATTTAAAAAATTAATTGTTAAAAGTAATGCAGCTGATGATTATTTGTTAAACTTACATTGGAGTAGGGGTGTCTCACTTGCACTATTAGGTTTAAGGGGGGTGGGAACGTGAGCTGGAGTTATCACTTTTTATTCTTCAGGAAGACACCGTGCTGACACTTAATTGCCTGAAGCCCACGTTTATTATTCATGTAGTATTTGCTACAATTGTTAAGCTAAAACATATACACACTTACTGTGTATACTGAGACTCAAAGCACCGGGGTGGGGACTAAGATCCTGTAACTTTTAGGTCTTCCAGGTTAACGTTGTAATATTCCCCTACTAGGCGGGACATAAGAGCCCGTTACATAGGAAACAGGTGAGCAGGTAATCCATGCCAGGTATGGGAATTATGGGAAATGGAGTTCAGAGAGTTAAGTCAATACACAGGGGAAAGCACCCTCTGGTGGTGAGTGGGAGGAACTACAGAGGCGGGATTCGCGACAATGGCGAATCCAACTCAAATGGTATGTTTATTTTAAACTCAAAATCATGCTTTTCAGTGACAACACTCAAAATCACTCTTTTCAGCAGAAACAGTTCAGCACAGTCTCTTCTGCTTGTGCATGGTAACTCTCTCGCCCCTCACTGGCATCCAGCTTGCTCTTAAAACCCGTCTCCGCTCTCACTGCAATGAAAAACAGCTGTTAGAGACAATCATTGCCAGGTGATGATCCTTACCAATCTCATCTCCTGATCTCACTCTCCATTCACAAGCCAGGGCTAAACCACGCCCCCCAACCCATTTCTGGAGAGAAAGTTTGCAACAGCCATCTGTATCCCTGGTCTTTGATGAAGTGATCCAAGCATTGGTAGCCTTCATGCAATGGATTCACTGGAGCGGTGTGTGGTCCGAACAGAGGGTGAAAGCCTGTCCCAGAGGATAGTACCGAAGCGTGAGGACTGCCCACTTGATGGCTAGACACTCCTTCTCAATGGTGCTGTGCCTCACATCTCTCGCCGAAAGCTTCTGGCTGGTGTACAGCACCGGGCGCTAATCCTCCTCCACCTCCTGGAACAACACTGCTCCCAAACCCCTGTCCGACATGTCGGTCTGTAAAACAAAAAGGAGAGAAAAATCAGGAGCATGTAACAATGGCCCACCACAAAGCATAGCTTTCACCTGCATAAAAGCCTGCTGGCACAGCTCTGACCACTGGACCGGGTCTGGGGCTCCCTTTTTAGTGAGATCGGTCAGCAGGTTGGTGATGTCCAAATAATTAGGCACAAACCTTTTAGGAAATCTCTCACCTAATTTTTGGTCTTGGGTCTCAGGCATATTGTATATATCAATTCAGTCTTATCAATTTGGGGGCACCCACCTGTGACCTAAGTGAAACCTCAGATACAGTACCTCCACCTGTCCTATTGCACACTTCTTGGGGTTTTCCATGAGTCCCACCCATTACAGTGACCTCAGAACCACCCTCAGATCCCGCATATGCTGCTGCCAATCATTTCTGTATATAATGATGTCATCCAGATAGGCAGCGATGCATGTAGAGTGCGGTCTGAGAAGCCAGTCCATAAGGCACTGAAATGTAGCTGGGGCCCCAAAAAAACTGAACAGAAGGGTGACAGATTGATGTAAGCCAAATGGTGTGGAGAAGGCTGTTTTCTCGCAGGACATTGGTGTTAAGGGGATCTGCCGATAACCCTTTGTTAAATCTAGTGTTGAACAAAAGCAAGCCACAAGCCACTGATCGAGCAGTTCGTCAATACGAGGCATTGGATACATGTCAAATTTAGATACCTCATTGAACTTTCTATAATCTACATTGAACTGGACCGAGCTATCGCTCTTCAGCACCAGCACCAGCACCACCAGGCTGGCCCAGTCACTGTGGGATTCTTCTTTTACCCCATATTGAGCATGGCCTTTTATTATTCTCAAACCACTTTTTTTTGTGCTCAGGTAATCAATAGCATACCACTACCCCTGGGGTTGTTTTGATATGGTGTTTAATGTCTGTGATTTGCGACTGTGAGCCACAAATGGCTTTTAAGTTCACCTCTGGCCCGAGCTCATCCTTCTCCAGTACCACCATCGCCAAAGCCAAGGGGACCAACTCCCTCACAGTTTTAAAAGCTTGAGGTGGTAAATTTGCCATGCTCCACCCCATCCATTCTTTTAACCTCATAATCGACTTCCCAACTCGCTGTGTGACCTCAAAGGGCTCTTGCCATTTTGCGAGGAATTTAGAGCTTGATGTGTGTAGTAGTACAAGGACTTTTTCTCCTTTGTTTAATTCCCATAGGCCAGCTCCTTTATTATACAGTTATACGTATCGGTTACCTAACGTAACCTCGGTTCTCTCTAGATGAGGGAACGAGTATTGCGTAAGCTAGCTTACGCTACGGGAAAGATTCATCTTTTCTGAGATATTGAAGCCAAAAAATTATCCTTAATTTTGTATCCATTGTCAACGCAGTGCGGCAGCTGCAGACCTTGAGCGGGCTAGCTAGCGAGCTAATCGGTTGCTCTGCGGCAACTGCTGCAGCCTATAGACGAGCTTGGGCGAACTCGCATCCAATGAGAGGCGTCCGCGCTCACTGCATCAAAGCCCGCCAAAAGGGCGTGACTAGAGTGCATATAAGCGTAGTTCAGTAGGCTGGAACCCTGGTTTTCATTGACTGAAGCGAAAAGTCGCTGCGTGGCGCTAAGCATGGCCGGCTACGCAATACTCGTTCCCTCATCTAGAGAACCGAGGTTACGTTAGGTAACCGATACGTTCTCTTACGAGAGGTTCTCTCGTATTGCGTAAGCTAGCTTACGCTCACGGGAACCCATTGTCAGCGCCGTCGTGCTCAAGCATCCACTGTATGAGCCCCAGGGAATTAAGGGGAACCGGTGGAGCCCTTATGAGTGGGGAAATAAGATTTGGCCGGCAAGAATGCGGGTCAGTGTTTGTGTAATATATAAGCACATAGTGGGAAGGGAACGACAGAGCGGCGGTGCCGGTCTGTGTGGAATGTGTCCCATCAGTGCAGCTCACCAGGGGAGCTGTAGCGTGATTAAACCGCTTGTAGTTTTGCCTGCAGAGCGGGCACTTCCATATTGTAAAATCTGACAAATGTGGAGGGAAGTCCATCCCGCTGCCACACATATGTCGTGAATGGGAATCCCGCTGGACCATGCCCACGAGGATGCCATGCCTCTAGTGGAGTGAGCCCTAATGCCCAACGGGCATGGCCGATCTTTTGACGCGTATGCAGCAGCAATAGCGTCCACTATCCATCTAGATAGTGTCTGTTTCGGCGGCGAGACCTTTGGTGCGCCCTCCGAGCGAAGCAAGCTGCTCAGAGCGTCTGAAGCGGCGGAGCGCGGTATACAATCTCAGTGCTCTGACTGGGCAAAGAAGATTGGCATCGCGTTCAGCTATCGGATGCTGGTAGCGCCGATAGGGAAATGACCTGTGCTCTGAAAGGAGTACCGATCACCTTGGGAACATAGCCGTGTCTAGGTTTTAAAATGACCTTGGAGTCACTTGGTCCAAACTCAAGACATGCAGCGCTGACAGACAGCGTGAAGGTCTCCCACACGTTTGACTGATGACAGGGCAGTCAGAAAAACGGTTTTGAGTGAAAGGTATTTCAAATCCACGGATTGAAGTGGTTCGAAAGGGGGCTTTCATAGTTTCGAGAACTATAGAAAGATCCCAGATAGGAACCGATGGAGGCGCGGGGGTTCATCCTTCTAGCTCCCCTAAGGAAGCGGATGACCAGCTCGTTTTTCCCCATGACTGGCCGTGCAGGGGTTCAGCGAACGCCGCAACGGCTGCCACATACACTTTGAGCGTGGATGGGGATCTGCCCTTATCCAGCAGCTCTTGTAGAAATCACGAGCAGTGACGACACCCCACATGTCCACGGGTCCAGGTCTCTGTCGGTGCACCATTTTGAGAACACAGACCATTTTGACACATAGAGTCTTCTTGTGGAAGGGGCTCTAGCGTGTATAATGGTATTTATTACTCCTTCTGGCAGAGCGGCGGGTAGTCGTTGATCACCACGCATGCAGCCCCAGTGCTCTGGGTGGGGATGCCAGATTGTGCCGTGAGCTTGAGAGAGGAGATCTGCTCTCACTGGGATGGGCCACGCGGCTGTCAGTGACAGCTGCGTAAGCTCCGGGAACCATGTCTGATTCTCCCAGCGGGGCTATGAGGAGCACCGAGTGGCGCGTTTCCCTGATCCTCTGCATTACCTGTGGCAATAGCGAGGCGGGGGAAGGCGTAAAGCGGCGCCTGGGCCAGTCCTGGGCCAGCGCGTCCTCGCTTCGAGAAAAATATCGGGCAGTGAGAGTTCTCTTCTGGCGCAAAGAGGTCTATCTCTGCTCTGCCGAATAGGTGCCATAGCGTCTGGACTGTTTGAGCGTGCAGGGACCATTCCCCTGGGGGAATATTGTCTCTGGACAGTCTGTCCGGGCCGTCGTTCAGGTGGCCTGGCACGTGCGTCGCCCTCAGTGAGCGCAGGTGGCACTGGGACAGATGGAAAAGGTTCCTGGATCTGACACCGCCCTGACGGTTTAGGTAGGATACCACAGATCTGTTGTCTGAACGGACCAGGACGTGGTGACCCTGAATGACCGGGAGAAAGCGCACGAGCGCGTACTCGACCGCTATCATTTCCAGACGATTTATGTGAAGGAGCTTTTCCTGAGAGAGCCCTCGCAGACCGCGCCCCAACCCGTGTTGGACGCGTCTGTCGAGATGACTTTTCAGCGAGATACAGCTCCCATTGTCACTCCTCGCTGATACCACTCGGCCACTGTCCAAGGCTGCAGAGCTGAAATACAGGTCTGAGTCACCTTGATGGGCTGGCGGCCTGTGGCCCAAGCCCGGCGAGATGCGCGGGTGCTTAGCCAATGCTGAAGCGGACGCATGTGCAGTAAACCCAGCTGAAGTACTGCTGCGGCTGAGGCCATGTAACCTAGCACTCTCTTGAATTTCTTCAGAGGCGTGAGGCTGTTCATCTGAAAAGATCCGACTAGTCAGCTGAACACGGCGCGCTATGTAGATAAGCGAGCCGTCATTGCCACGGAGTCTAGTTCTATCCCAAGGAAGGAAATTGTCTGACTGGGCTGTAGTGAGCTCTTGGTCCAATTGACTGCAAGACCCAAACTGTTCAGATGGCTGAGGAGAACTGCTCTGTGAGACAGAAGCTCCATATGTGACTGAGCCATAATCAGCCAGTCGTCCAAATAGTTCAGAATTCGCAAACCCTGACTCCGCAGGGAGTGCGGCGCCGCATCCATGCGCTCGTGAAAGTACGAGGTGCTAAGGACAGGCCGAACGGAAGGACGGTGTATTGATAAACCTGGCCGTCGAGGCGAATCTCAAGAATGGCCTGTGACGGGGATTTATCTGAATCTGAAAGTATGCATCTTTCAGATCGAGAGAAATAAACCAGTCCCCTGGCGCACATCGTGAGGAGTTTCCTGATTGTAAGCATTTTGAGCGGTCTTTTTGCAAGCACCTTGTTCAAAACCCTGAGATCTAATATGGGTCTGAGGCCGCCGTCTTTCTTGGGAACAAGAAAATAACGGCTGTAAAGCCCGACTCAGCTCAGAGAGGGTGGCACTTTCTCTATGGCCCTTTTGCACAGAAGGCTTGCTATTTCTGAGCGAAGCATGCACGCTGCTTCCGTGTTCACAGTGGTTTCGAGCGCGCTCTGAGGCGAGGAGGCGGCGATCGAACTGTAGCAAATAGCCCTGTTGTATTGTGCTTAACACCCACTTGGATATCCCTGGAATAGCTTCCCACGCTTTGAAGCGTAGCGCTAGAGGGTGAATGGCCAATTCAGCTCTGATTGCCGCACACAGAGCTGAACAAAATGTGTGGCGCGTTTAGTGTGTTTATGCATGATTGCTCGCAGACAGCATGAACAGGCTGTTTTGTGAGTGACTTCCGATTGGAATGAATGGGGAAAGAGTCACATCTGTTACGTGATCGCTAAGCATAGTCATGGGCACGGGACTTACACACAGAGGAATGTTTGCTGGCCGTGTAACAGAGCGGGCAGAGAATGGAGCGCCGCGTATTCGGTGAGCGCATGTATTGACTCTAGCGCTCGGCGGTTCAGTAACGCTTTATGTGAGCGTGCTCTGGTGGGGACCACGAGACATGCAGTGCTTGTGTGCAGAAGTGAACACTGGATTGTGGGCACGTTTTCTACACATAGGGCTGGTGGCGTGTGACAGAGCGGCCAGAGAATGGTGCGCGCATGCGCATTTGTGAGCGCCTTCATTGACTCTGGCCTTCGGCGGTTCAGTAACCGCTTTATGAGGCGTGCTCTGATAGGGAGCACGGGATGTGTTATGCTTGTGTGTAGGGGCGAACACAGGGTTGTGGGCACATTTTCTACACATAAGACATGTTTGCTCTTTACAAGATTTATTTGAGTCGCCGTGAAACGGCGTTTGAGTGCTGAGCAAGCGGGCAGTGTCACCGGCTTGTTGGCTGCTAAATTCACCACTGCAGTAGCCTGAGAGAAGGGGACTGACAGGGGCGAAGCTTTGACGGTGGTCCGGCCGCGGCGGACTGAGCCGTCGTTTGTTCAACAAAGCTAGGAGGACTTCGGTTGTTCAGGTTTCAGCGCAATCTTAGGCCGAGGCCCGCGAGGCGGTGGTCTCGGCGGCTGTCTGGCCGCGATCTGGGGCGGCCGCCCTGTCGGCGCTGGGAAGTCTGGCTTTGTTGAGCTGGGCGCTGTGAAGATGCTTCGTGCAGGAGGCTGGTTACGTGGGCGGCCTGCAGAGGAGCTAGCGCGGCAAGGCAGGAAGAGATTCATGGCTTGGGTGGCTTTCTGGACTTCCAAAAGCGGTCAACAATGCCACTTACCGCGGAACCGAAGAGACCGGACGGAGAGAGCGCGCGTTGAGGAACGTGGAGCGCTCAGTTTCTCCCATGTCGGCTAGCGTTAGCCACAGGTGTCTCTCGGTTACAGTCAGCGAGGCCATGCACTTCCCTATAGCTTGGGCTGCAGCTTTGGTGGCCTGAAGGGCGAGGTCCGTCAGCTCCTTAGATCTGTAACAGCCTCTGGGTGCCTGCCTCTCTCATCCCACTCCCGAAGAAGGTCCGCTTGGAGGATCTGCAAGACGGCCATGGAATGCAGAGCAGATGCGGCTTGGCCGGCGGCGGAATAAGTCGCGGCCAACACAGGCGGAAGTAGTTCTGCAGGCCTTAGGCGGGAGCACTGGTTTAGACCGCCATCTCGGCGGGCGGGCAAAGGTGTGCTGCTACCGAATCCTCGACCGGGGGATGGAAGAGTAGCCCTTCTCGGCGGCCGTCCACTGAAGCGAGGCGGTGGAGGCGTGGGATTGAGTCCTGGCCGAGAGGCGTTCCATGATTTAGAGAGCTCGGCGTGGAGTTCGGCAGGAAGGGAGCGGCCCGGCGCAGCGGTGGCGGCTTTGAAGAAAACAGCCGTCGAGTCTGTTGGTAGCCTGCTCAGGGGCGGTGACCACTCGAGCCGAGGCGGTCGGCGGCCTGTGTGAGGGCGTATCAGTTCCCCGCCGACTCGGCGCGGGTCCTGCTGGATTCCTGGGCGTTGAGGAGGCTTGTGACCACTCCTGGCTGTCCAAAGCCATGATGGAACAGCAGCATTTGTCCTCCGCCTCGCTCTCCGAGGTGGCAGCAGTGCAGCCACTCGGCGGCAACTGCGCTTCCGGGGCGGGGAGGGTGAACGCGATGCTTTCGAGGGAGGGGCTCGGCGAGACAGTCGCTTCTAAAACCGGTTCCGGCAGCCTTTGGGGCGGCGCTTCTTCGGCGGCGAAACAGAAGGCGGCGGCAGCTCGGTTTTGCATACTTCGAGTCGAGCCCGCAGGGGTCGACATCGAAGCTCCTCGCAGAGGTCGCATCCGCCCGTCAGCGGCGAGCTCTGCATGCCCCAGTCCCAGGCAGAGGCGCCAGATGATGTGTCGGTCTCCGGCGCTGAGAGGAGCGCGGCATGAGCCGCAGGAAGTGCGAGGCATCTTTAAAAAGACGCTCGATACTCTTTTGTGAAGTTCAGCTGAGGAACTTAGCTTGCTCTAAAAAGGATACGTCGCCGGATGGCGTAGCTCGCAGGATGGCTGAAGGTGGCGAAGGCGGCCGGCTTCTTCGGCGCTGTCCACGCTTGCTAGATGCCCCTCGAGCGGCGCGCGGCTTCCAGTTCAGAGATGCGAAGAGCTTCGCTGAAGAGATGAAAATCAGGGTTCCAGCCTACGAACTATGCTTATATGCACTCTAGTCACGCCCTTTTTGGCGGGCTTTGATGCAGTGAGCCGCGGGCGCCTCTCATTGGATCGCGAGTTAGCCCAAGCTCGTCTATAGGCTGCAGCAGTTGCCGCAGAGCAACCAATGAGCTCGCTAGCTAGCCCGCTCAAGGTCTGCAGCTGCCGCACTGCGTTGACAATGGATACAAAATTAAGGATAATTTTTTGGCTTCAGTATCTCAGAAAAGATGAATCTTTCCCGTAGCGTAAGCTAGCTTACGCAATACGAGAGAACCTCTCGTAAGAGAACAACAATGTTTTGAGCCAGTAGTAAATTCTCCTGTGATAGTTGCCACAATTTCTCTCAGGTCAAGAACTTATTGAATATAATTTTTGCTGTTTGAAGTTTCCTCCTACCAATTTTTCCTCACGACATCTAAGGCCCTGCAAGGCTTGCAGCCATACAATAATTCAAATGGGGAGAACCACGTGGAGGCTTGCTGGACCTCTCTAACTGCGAATAACGGGTTCAAGCCACTTATCCCAATTCTGAGCATCTTCGTGCACGATCTTACAAATCATGTTTTTCAGGGCTTTTTAAAACCATTCCATGTACTGTCTGAAACCCAACTGTCCATGTGTTCAGTCGCCGGATAGCAATTACAAGTATACTTCCCGTTGCCTTTGAAGGAATGCATTGTTAAGGTTGTACAAAGTAACATTTGTCTTTAACAACGCTATCAAAGTGAAAAGCTGAGGCACAACAATGCTGCTACAACATGTGCTGCCATCTTGATTGTTTTAGGTTGAATGGATCACATTACTGCTTCACATGACAACAAATACATCATCATTTTCAGATATCACCATTTCCCCTGTCCACACTACAATGCCAAGAAGGCATTTTCAAATTTATCAACTTGGGAGAGTGTTTTCGAAAAAGCTCAGTTTTCACTGTCAAAAACACCATCTCAGTGTGGACGAAAGGCCAAAATGTAGAGAAAAAGATGCATTTTCAAATGAAAAAAAAAAAAAACATATTAATCTGGATGTAGCCAAAGAAGTTTTAGTTTACACTGCACTTGGGTTCTTCATACAGATCCTTCAAGTTCAAGCAAATTGTGCAGTATTTTGGCATATTTGATCTGTCACCTTGTGGAAACTAGCCAAAATAGGCAGATATTCATGTGGGCTGGGTCTACGATGTGTCCATATCCTCAAAACTATATAAAGTTAAAGAAAATACAATCAAGACCACATGAATAAACATTGTTTTTGCCAACTTCAAAGTGTGTTGTGTAATAAATGTTGGTAATATGTTGGGTTGCTTCTGGATGTCCAATGTAAAATCTGTGTCTTGATGCAAAACCACTCATTTAGAATATGCAAGCTAGTTCTTGTTACCTTAAAGAAACCAGTTACAACATTTCATTTAATTGTAATATTCTTTTTGATTCATCTCATCAAGTCAGTTCTCATGATTCCTCTTGATTTACATCAAACCTTATGCTCTGATCTACAGTATAAAGGAAAGTTTTTATTTAAATTAAAATGCTAATTTAATTTTAAAGAATAAAACACTTGTACCGTGTAACAATGTGTTTAAAGATATGAATTTAAGAATCCAGGGTTAAAAGACATCAAAATGTTGCCAGTAGATAAACAGAAAATGCAGCCTTGTTTTTAACACTAGGGGAAAAGCAGAGGAAAATCAGCAGGTATAGTCCAGAAGGAGTGAAATGACAGAATAAAATATGAAATAGATGAAAAGGAGGAATAAGCCACTTGTACACTGAGGATCCCCATCCACATGAATTATGCATTCCTCCATGAATAGGTGAAATAATCCTCAATGTCATTTTTTTCAAGGTCTTACATTGATAATCCCTCTGCTTGCTTCTCTCTCTCTCTTTTCTGCCTGCACTTTTGGCCCTCTGATCATCAGTAAAGTTGTAGGGTTATAAAGGAATGAATGGAACTAGATTAGAAGGGAAATGCTCCTGGGATGTATTCTAGTAATGAGGGCAGTTGGACATGTGATAAAACTCAGACTGACATTTTCACAGTCTCTAAAATCTCTTGATTTGTTCAGAGCAGAATTTTGAATAGTGTGGAAAAAAGAATTGCAGTGTATAAAATGATGAGTAGTTTTTCCATGTTAAAATACTTTTTTATTTTTTATCTCAGCTTAATGTATATAAAAAACATCTTGGTTACTGTTGTAACCTCCATTCCCTGATTGAGGGAACGAGACGTTGTGTCGATGTAGTGACACTAGTGGTCGCTCTTGGGCGCCCCAAACACCTCTGATATTTGAGAAAAGGCCAATGTAATTGGCGTTTGGAATTTGCATGCCACTCCCCCAGACATATGGCATAAAAGGAGCTGGCTCCCAACCACTCATTCAGGTTTTGCGCTGAGGAGCCGAGACAGCGTCCCTGCCATTTCAGCGGGTAGTACAGCATTGTGGCAAGAGGGACACAATGTCTTGTTCCCTCCATCAGGGAACAGAGGTTTCAACAGTAACCAAGACATTTCCTATCTGTCACTCACTCGTCGTTGTGTCGATGTAGTGGCACTAGGGGTCCCAATACGACACGCCACAAACAAAAGAGCATACTGGGTAATGGGAGGTCTGTGGGGGATTACCAGGATGAACCACTCCCATTGGGGTCCTCAAATCGCCCCCAGTACTCATACCCATAGGTTGATAGCCCGAGGCAGGGAGAGGCTGGAGTGGCTTTCCCCCAGAAGAAGGAAAGCCGCGATCGCACCGTTGCCATGGTCATTCGTTTTCAAGCCTTTTTCCTTATATTTGAGTTATTTATTTATTTATTAGGACTCAGCCCCTTGCAAATATTGATTTGGTGTGCGTGTATTTATACAGACATTGTGTATTTGTTATCTCTTGAAAATACACTCCTTTCATTGTGCATCATAATCAACACATGGAATGTGTATTTGTGGGGGGATTGGGGAGTATATGGCACTCCAGGACACTGCTTGACTTCAATGTTTATTTGTCACCTGCTTAGTTGTGGTGGCAGTGCAATGACAGATTGTTGTTACTTCTTGTCACTAGCTATCATAGTGTGCTTTAGAATGTGCATTAATAAAACAAAGGCAGTGAAACACTAATATATACCTAATAAAACTATACAAGTATTTAGTGAGGCTTATTTGACTTAACGTTCAGCATAAAGTGGGGTATAGTAATCTGAGACCACATTGAAAATCTGTGATTAAAAATCTAACCTGGAAATAAACAAAGTTTAAGGATTTTGGAAAATGTAAAACAAAGAAAAGTTGAGGTAAAATGAATGTGAAATATTTCAGATCTGTGTCACTAATCAAATAAGAACATTTGTGGTCTCAGACTTTTATGCCCCAATGTACATCCATCAATGTCTAAGTACCTTTCAGTTCCCTGAAAAATATCTGGAATCTGCTTAACATAAAGCCTCTGTGTATGTGTTTGGTATTGCATGAAAGAGAGCAGTAGAAATCTTCCTAGTCCATTGTGCTGTACATTTTCCTTAGCAGATATTAGCGGATGATGACTTTTAAATACTGCATTTTGAATAAATACAAAATAACCAATGTTTGGTAGAATTTATCAAAATCAAGAAGCATATAATATTGGGAGGATTAGCCGCAAGCAGGGGAATGTTACGAAATTAACAGTGGAAAAGATTAGGAGTTGATACTTCTAACAGACGCATCTGACACATTTGAAAATCCTCATTTCAAATAGCTTTCAAACGTATTGTTATTGTGAGCGGTGGAGCTGAGCTCAGTGCAAATTGCAGTCATACAGCTCTCTGATGAGAAAAAAAAATAAACCCCAAAAGGAAGTTATTACAAAGCATTCCTGACTGACAAAATGCAAGAAAAAGAGTTTGGAAACTGAAAGGGCCACAGATTCACAGAGGTTCGGAGAACTGAAATCTTAATTGAAAGCCAGTTTTTTTGGCAAACATTTGCCTTCTCAGCATTCAGTTGGTCTTGCTGTGTAAATACTCTCCTCATTATTCACTCTATTTGAAATAGAAGGATATGTAAATATGTGTTGACACTGAAAACCCAGCTTGAATTGTTGAGGGGAGGGTTCACAAACGTGTCTGCAGAGGAATCTTTGTGTGTGACAAAGACTAGACAGAGAATTTGCTTGGGAACTCTGCAGCTTTTCTGCAGACAGAGGCTTCAAGGAAAGCACCTGGATAGTGAGTTAACAGTAAGCAGTTTGAAAAAGATAACAACAATCTTCACTATCACAATAAATTGCTGTGGAAGAAATATAAAAAAAAAAAACCTCTCCTGACCCTCAACTCGTATTTCAAACGTTCCTTTTTTTTTTTTTTTTTTTTTAACTGTTGTTTGTTTTTGTCTTTTTAAAAGTTATCTCTCAGATGCAGAAGGACATTGCCAATGTTCTTTCTGCTCCTTCTGTTGTTGCAAGACCTGGCACATTGGCAGAAGTCCTTGATGGTTTTTTTTGCATCCAAGGGAGTTTCGTGTTGGTGTAATTATGAGGAGTCCCAGTGTGCATCCCTGCCTAATTAAGATGCTTTGATGACACAGTAAGCACATACGTTGTGCTTTGATCTCTAATATGTACAAATGACGCGCCCACGTCTGGAACCAGACAGCATTCCGAATGCCATTAACTATCAGTGCCAGCCTCATTAGAGAGCCCTACATCTCATGCACCAGGCAACACACAAATTGTTAACTTTGAGGAATTAAGAGGAGAATTAAGACCATAGATAATCTCTAGCGGTTTAATCCAATTCTTCAGATTTTAGCCATCTGTCCACATCCACCCAGTCTAGTTTTTGCCTGGAGTCTGACTGAAAAGCTGCCAGCAAGAATGTAACTAACCTCTGCAGGCCTTTAAACATTCATATCTATACAGAAGGATTGCTTTAAAATGTTCTTCTCCATAATATTCCCCATTGTCCACATTAATTAGTTAATTTGACCACTACAAAATAACTAATTAGCCTCTTGGAAAAGTTTCCTATTTTTCCGCTTAACATTAATGAATTTAATATTAAGCCAGAACTTCAACAGCTGTGTTGCGTTTGACTGGGGTTACACAGATATTCGAGGTGGAATTAAAATGCTCTTTGGAATAGATTAGTTTACTATACATCAAACTAAGCTTTTCCTATGTTTTACTTGAACCTCAAATATCTTCATTTGAACCAGTTGCAGAAATTTCACATCTCATCCAAGAGGTTGTTTGAAATTCCTGGGAGTGTTATTATTCCTCAGGCAATCTGAATCAACAGCCAGGTTTGGAAACATAAATACACATGTGTATGTATAATTCTGTCACTAATTAATTGTGTCTAACTCCAGGCAATAACATGCTTCTAGCACCTGTTATATCCAGCATGCGCTGACTTAACAAGAAAAAGGCTCAATTTTAGCAATCTTATATTTATGCCACAGTAATGTAGTGAAATTCCCACTGGCCATCCTCATGCATTATCTGCGAAGTAGAAGATATGATTCACTTACATCAATTACATTCTACATTCTGTCTGATTCTAAGACATTAGATGTTTGTTAGCTCAACTCAGAACACCGAACACAAACTTATTGTCTTTGCATAAATCAAGCCAGTTAGCATATGGCTGCTCTCTTCTATGAGTATCTATATCTGTGGGTAGTGGTGAGGGTGGAACAGGCTTATAAGGTAAGAGGAAGCCCACTCAGTCAATGTTCTCCAGGGAAAAGATGGGCTTTTCATCTGATAGAACATATTCTGTTGGACTACAGCCTGTGACTTGAGGTTAAAGAGGTTGCCACGCACTTATTCTATACATGGATATTTATTAACTTTTTTCCCAACCTGGTCACATAGTCACGTTATTATTTCAACTTCTTTCTTTTTTTACATGGCTCGTTCTATTTATCGTGGCAGTTTCCTGGTTTGTACTTGCAATGTGAAAGATTGGGGTACGAGTGCAGCAAAGCATATGAGTTGGCACATGAGCTGAAAGTGTCATAGATGTACTGCAAAATGATTTGGTTGCTACAGCAATTGCATATTTCACCTCACATGCAGGTGCAGGGTATAGGGCAGGGATGTCGGCTTTGTTTATTTAAAACTTGATAGAGTATTAACCTTAAGAAAGCGTTTCTGTTTGTCATCTCACATTTGCTTTTTATGATACTTTTGGTTAGGGCTAAGTGTTAGGGAGGTAGTTTTTGTTTATTAAAAAATCGGCTGAACGGTAAAACATTCAAGGGTAACCCATGTTGTATGTTTACTTGGGGCCACAGAAATCATAACTCTGACCCTACATGATAGAGCATTCAATTAAAAGCAAAAAACGAAATCTCTTGTAGACATTACAACTTGAAACTGTCACGTTATATGCTTGTTTTTCCATATAAGGAGAGTGTGTGGTAATCATGGCTGTCATTGTTCAAAATTACCAAAAATGCAATAAAAGCATCATAGGTGGGCTTTAGTCAACATGACTTATTCCAAGTTGCAATTTTGCTGCCTTTTTAAATGTGTTTTGGACCTTCAAAGCTCTGGCCACCATCCGCTTGCATTGTATGGACCTATAGGTGTGTAAATGATGAGAGAATTCTTTTTTGGTTGTACTATTCCTTTAAGGGATTTGTACTTGTTGTCTAATTGTCATAGAAGTGTTCAAAAATCATGGCCCATATATATATACAGTTACATTTATTGTAGGTTAATGTTAATTATTAAAATCGGGAGCTTCCATGATTTTACAGAGTATATTACAATCTGTAAACCCGTAGTGCTGAAGTTGTATTCCATCAATACAGCAGATGGCTTTTTGCCCAGTTGTGTTTACCTGTACAGACAGAGCAGGTGATCCAGTACAGTTACTTACACCCAAGCTGCTCTTCTGGATTGGCATCCCCAGGGGCACTGAATTATTCAAAGTGTCTCCAAGAGGGAAAAATCTAATTTCAACTATTTTACATTTCATGTTTGCCACCATAGCAAACATTTCTCTGTTACTTCACCTTGAATGACGTACACCTGAATCTTCTCCACATGGAGGCTGCAGTATTCACTGTTCACAGAGATTCTCACTTCGGTGGCTCACCTTTTTGAAGTCAAGCTCTAACGACCCCTGGGATCGCCTCTGTGTGCTGTTATGTTTATGCTCTCAGCCATTCGCATGCCATTGTTGACAGTCTTTTGAACTACACAGTTGCACAAACTTTCTTTCTCCTATTTGTCTCACATTCAGAAGTCAAGCAGTGAACTCGACAGCACTTGGAAATGAACAGCAGCAAAATTTGAATAAAGACAAAAATCCCTGGGAAAGATGTGCTTCTACCTAAGTGCATATACCATCAATTAACAACCTCGGAGCTCAAGGTAAGTCTGTCTTTTTAGAGGTGTATAAGTTAGCATTAAAAAATTATTTGCCTATGGAAAAAACGAATGAGATTTTTACTTTTTGTTACTCGCCTGTTGCAATGTATTGAAGGGCTTGTCTTTTCTTTTCTTTTTTTTTAATTTCAGTAGGTTTTTACTTTCTAGATAGTTGCAGATAGTATTAGAGAGAGAGGCCTTCAATTTTTTTATCTGCTTAAGGTTAATTTAGTTAACTTTTAGGTGTACCCTAGCATATAAACTCAGCAAAAAAGAAACGTCCTCTCACTTTCAACTGCTTTTATTTTCAGCAACCATAACATGTGTAAATATTTGTATGACCATAAAAAGATTCAACAACTAAGACATAAATTGGACAAGTTTCACAGACATGTGACTAACAGAAATGTAATAATGTGTCCACCAGTATCTGGTGTGGCAACCAGCTGCATTAAGTACTGCAGTGCATCTCCTCCTCATGGACTGCACCACATTTGCCAGTTCTTGCTATGAGATGTTACCCCACGCTTCCACCAAAGCACTTGCAAGTTCCCAGACATTTCTGAGGGGGAATGGCCCTAGCCCTAACTCTCCGATCCAACAGGTCCCAGAAGGTGCTCAATGGGATTGAGAACCGGACTATTTGCTGGCCATGGCAGAACACCGACATTCCTGTCTTGCAGGAAATCAAGCACGGATCTAGCAGCATGGCTGGTGGTATTGTCTTGCTAGAGGGTCATGTCAGGATGAGCCTGCAGGAAGGGTACCACATGAGGGAGGAGGATGTCTTCCAGTGTTGAGATTGCCTGCAATGACAACAAGCTCAGTCCGATGATGCTATGACACACCGCCCCAGACCATGACGGACCCTCCACCTCCAAATCGATCCCGCTCCAGAATACAGGCCTTGGTGTAATGCTCATTCCTTCGATAAAAACTGTGACTCGTCAGTGAAGGACATTTTTTGCCAGTCCTGTCTTGTCCAGCGAAGGTGGGTTTGTGCCCATAGTCAACATTGTGTTGTCTCGTTAGGACCTGCCTTACAACAGAACAAGCCCTCAGTCCAGCCTCTCTCAGCCTATTGTGGACAGTCTGGGCACTGATGGAGGGATTGTGCTTTCCTAGTCAGTAGAAGGGTCTCTTTATGTTCATTATTTTTATCAAATTATCTTTAAAATACAGTGTCTTGAAAAAGGGATGTTTCTTTTTTGCTGAGTTTAGTTAGCTTCAAAGCAATATACAAATATATATATTGTATCATTGTCTTAATATTAATTTCAAATTGAATGAGATTTTTAACAAAACGCATGCTTGTTAAAAAGTCAAATGTAACCTGTAATGCTGATGACAGCTAGATGACTGTCATCATAGGATGCATATTTAGAATGGAAAACAACAGAGGCATGCAGAAATATTTTCATCTAAGTTTGAATTATAAACCAGTTTTAATAATTGCACATTCAAAGGTAAGCTCAGGCAAGGAAATGGGTGCATGTTTTTCCCAGAATGGAGAAGTCTTGCACAGGTATTGTGGAGATACAAGGCCATTTATATACTGTTAGTGAAGCCCTAAGCCATACATTTCCCTCATGTTTTTTCTTTCTTTCTTTTCTTCCTTTTTTGTGACTACAGGGAAAGCACATCAAGTGTGTCAAGAATGAAAACAGAAGGTAAAAGAAACAGCACCAGAGGAGATGGTTTCAGTGGCATGACAAGAAAGCGTATTGATTTCTCTTTTGGGTCACTGAACTTGGTGGGACTTTGCAGAGCAGGAAAAAGAGGGGCAGATGGAAAGAATGGGGAGTGCAGTGCATTAGCATAGGCAACAGAGAGTTAGTCTATTCAGGATGTTTTTACCCCCAGTTCTTCTGAATGCTTGAGTTCACAGATAAAAAGTGGTGGGCATCATTTGATGTGTCTTGAAATGACAGTTTGCTTTTATGTGGCCTGTGACCTAATAAGCAACAAGGATGAAATGACTTTGTATAAGAGGAATGGATTTGCAGCCCTATCTAGGTTACATGTGCCTAGTTATTCCGTATCCTTGATTATTCAGTGTGGCAGCTCTATGACGATTACACTGCCTCAAGCTTTTGAATAAGAAAAATGACTTTCAGTTTTTAAGCAAATGAGACTGGCCCACTGAGATTCTTTGTGGTCCTATTTCACAGGTCTCTCTGTCCTGCCTCTCTGTTTTGGAGCCGATTGCCATGGTGATGACACACAGGCTCTTCATGGCCATGGTTTGTATGGTGTGCCCTCATTTCCATGTGAAAGGTTTGTTCGCTCTTACAATTTCTCTGTTGAATCCACTTCAGCCAGAGATGCATATCTCTCTCTGTCTCCCCCCACCTCACACACACAATTTCAACATCCAGTTGTATATCGTACACCCTTAATGAAACAGGGAATGTCACTGGTTCCCATTTGTAAGGTGTCTGATCCCTATTGAAAGGTCTGCAGCCCCAGTCATTCAATTTGCCCTTTAGGAAATACAAAGCTGGTAGCACTCAAAAAATAGAGATTTGCAAAGATTGGCTTTCACTAAACTCTTTTAGTTTGCACTGATATCACTTAGCATCTAAACCAGGTCATGTGCAGAAAGCAGTTGGTCCAACTGTGGATTTGAAGAAGTCTGTACCTCCTGGCTCTTACTCAAGATTCTATTGTGAACCCTTTCTTGCTAGAAAATCTGTTGCTCTGGAGGCAATAAGGGCCAGGATACGGACTTCTGTTGTGCATTCTGTGTGATTCTTTTATGACTTTCTCTGTCATTAGCCTGATTCATTCAGGGTGGCAATACCCACACCCCCACCAACACTGATCCTGGAGGCTAGAAAGCACTGAGGCCGAGAACTAGCATGCCGACGAGGATGTGAGAGTACATGTTGCCATGGAAACACTAGGAGAGCGTTCCTTTTTCAAATGAGGAGTTATCTCCGTTTCCCCTCCATTTCCCTTTGGCTGTGCTGGCGCTTACTCCCCCCCCCCCTTTCTGCCTATGTTAAGCACGTTGTGTTCTAGACACATAATTGCAGTTTTTCCCTTCACTGGAAGTTCTTTAAAGAGATTTCTGCCTTTCGTAAATACACCCGACAAAGCATGTTCCTGACATCATCAACCCAAGTCATAAATCAACAAGTGTCCAGTTTCTATTTCCAAGTCTTTAATGAGCCTTTTAATAATGTTGTAAGATGTAATCTCTCTCATATCATTGTCTTTGATCAGATCAGTTTCAGAGTAATTCTGTCTGTGAAGCAATTGCATCTAAAATTCACTATCTTTGGACCATGTACCTTGTTTTTGGTATTGTTTTGCACTCTGATTTTAATTGAATCCCTGATTGAATCCCTGTATTTCAAAGAAAACCCCTTGTTGAAGTGGAACAGGATATTGCAGAGAAAATTGGATGTTTATCTTTGTTTTTCTATGGTGAGAGGAATTCATTTATAAGGCAAGCAGTGGCCTCTGTCTCTTTAAGTTGACAGGGCCAAAACATTTGTTTTGACCCACAAGAAAAGAAGGCTGAACTGAAGACCCAGGCTTCACAATACTAGTGTCATTATTCTGAAACTTGTCATCTGGTCTCCCTGCACTTGACTAGCTGATGGTTTTTCCCTGACCCAGAGAGCTTTTTTGAACTTCTCTCACAAAATGTCGCTTTGCCTCTTCAATGTGACACATAATGGCACATTTGCTTCCACACTGACAGTACCTCCAGTGAGAATCTATTTTGGAGCATAAGGTAGTGTCACCTCAAGTAGAGCACATAAGAATATTTGCAGTTGCACAGATTCTCATTTAAAAAGGAGAATGATCTAACTTTGTGGAAAGGAATTAATAATCATTCTATAGCTGTCAAGGAATATAGAGTTGAAGGAAAGCGACGAGATACCTTTGAAGAAGGCTACCTTTTTTATGGACTGAGATGCTGATGCTGGCAGACCGCACCACATGAAGCCCAGAATGGGGTAAGATCTGAGGCCCTCTGCCATCTTTTTGGGTAATATAGTATCACTATTCTTCACTACCATTATCCCATTATACACTCCCATAATACAAAGGCTCAGAGCACTTCCACTACAAAGGAAAGGGGTTAGGGGTGGTCAGGGTTGGGAGGGTTACTTTTGAAATGTATTCCACAGATTAGAGAATACATGCTGTAAAATGTCATTTGTAACATATTTCATTAGATTACTCAAGGTCAGTAATGTAATCTAAATACTTTGGATTACTTCTTCAGCACTGGTAGATTTTTTTTTTCACTTGTTTTGACTATAAAAACTTTGCCAGTACAGTAAGGCAAAATACACATGTTAAAAATACATTCTCTGAAAAACCTAAATATCTTTTGCAGTGTTGTTTCTAAAACAAAATAAATCAAAGTTATCTTGTTTTAATGATTTTCAGATATTTTTACAGGAAAAATAATACAAAAATGATTATCAAGAATATGATTTTTGCCCTAATATCAAAGGTCTGACTAGAAAAAAGAAATTATGACCTTACATTAATTTTCTTGATAAAAAAGATGATGGTGCCTGATAACCTGCATGTTAAATTGCTAGAAATAGCATTTTAGCTTAGCGTTAAGCTGACAATTTCACAAGGTTTATTTCTATTTCTTCTGCTCCAAACTTACTTCAAACATAGTTCTCTGTCTGCTTGTATGAATTTAACACATCATAAGAAAGTGTTTCACAGCTGTTTAAATGCACTTTGGATCACATTTTTCAATCTGAAAGGGCTAAATATTAAATGAAACAAATGACAATAAAATGCAAAGTAATCTCTTCAGTAATCAAAATACTTTTTGAATGTAACTATATTAAAATACCAATTATTTAAACTGTAACTGTAGTGGAATTCCTGTTACATGTATTTCGTATCCTGGGGATGGTGGAGTATGTTTAAATCCCTTCACATTAGGAAGGGACCATCCTCGGCTGGAAGCATTTTGCCCAAAAACTGTGCTTGGCATGCAGTCTATGTAAAAACTGAGAACATTTGTGTCAAAGTTGTACTTTTACTCTTTGTGTTGTGTCATGTGGGATTGCCCAGTGATGCCATAGACTTCCAAATGCATTTACTGTAGATGAAAAAACGTTGTTTTTTGAGAGGCATCTTAAATCCGTTGCTGTGTTTTGATCTAGTTTACAAGCCAGCCTACCTTGTAGTGCAAGCAAGCAGTTCTCTCAAACGTGACTTTGGTTCCATTTAACAGTGCTGCTGGGATTGGTGTCCTCAGTCAGGTAAACAGCGTGACAGCTTAATCCGTTTCTGAGATGATTTCAGGCAGATGAAGGCTAACACTCTCAGTCAGCCAGAGATGTTTTTGGAGAGAAGCTGGATGTTTCTGCTGCCAACCTTCCTTTAGAAAGCAATATCTCATGAATTATTTGTTTTCCTGACAGAGATAACAAACAGACAACACTCAAGGGTGAATTCACTAAACAGCTGCGCTACTTTTGCACACTGCTTTTCAGCACAAAACCTGCGTCTTATTCACTAACCATTTACAATCTGGCTTAACCAGGCACGAAATGCTCTGAAATAGCACTGAACCGTGACTATTTCAAATGCTTTGTATTTTTTTCTGTTTAATCACGCCTTACTATCTAAATATGGCTAATTATAATTTGCGTCTTAAAAATTTGCGCTATTTGCCTTTTGAAAGTAATGGTGCACCATTACCGCCTACGGAAAGCTGACGATAAACTGCATTTCTTTTAAAAAAGATGTTTGTGTACATTTTCTGTAGATCATAGCAGACGTCATCATCAGTGATGTTCAACTAATGGATAAGAGCGTATAAATGGGCATATGTTCAGATGAGTGGTGTAGTGGCACATTTTCTGCATTATAAAGAGCCAATTCGGGTGTCTGGATTACAGTGGTGGAGTAATGCTGTACAACCGGGTAAAATATGCCAGATCATGTCAGTTTGCTGCATACTCCACTCATCGACCTGCAGTATTGGGAATTTTACTTTACTGAGAAAATTACATTATTTTACACATTTTATATGTTACTTTATAATATTTATGTATGTTATTATTTATTTTATTTTAATATTTAATTATTTGTTATATATTTATTATTACACATTCGAATTCTAATTATTTTACTATTATTATTATTTTCCCATTTTCCTACTGAAAAGGAAACAGTAACAGGGAAAATGTTTGGTAAAAGAAAGACTAGGACCAGAAGTTTATCAATGATGCTTCTTTTAATTTGCTATCTTGAAAAGCCTCTGAGCAGAAAACCCCATAGAAATCAAACACTATAGGCTAGAAAATAATCTAAGAAGGTTCATTGCAATCTTAGAAATTGTAATTCCCCAACGAAAACAGAAGGAAGAAGAGAGAAGGAAACAAACTACAAAACTGCTCATCAGGGGACGTTAGCAGACTGGTAGATGAATGCGCCATTGCTTCATTGTGTTCCTTTTAGGAGAAGCCCAGATGTGCATTTGAGATGTAGTCAAAGGTTTGATGAGAGTGGCTATGTTCCAGAGGAGTTGTTTTCCAACAAGCACAGAGAACCAATCCAATTTGGGTGAAATTAGAAAGAAGATGAGTTCAATTCCTCCCCTGTGTCTTTCTACGCAGTGTAAGTGCAATAAAGATCTGCTTCCTCCATTGCTACCCATAAGGTTTAAACTTCTCTCACAAATTTTTTTTTTGTCCGATTTACAAGTGGAGTCCTGACAGAGAGCGATAGTGAGACAAACACACCCAAGAGCAGAGGAACAGTTCAAAAGATTTATTAACAACAGCAAATAATAATAGACTCTGTGCATTGTGGAAGTCAGGAATTGATTCGTGGAATCCTCCGTTGAAGCTTAGCTGACACGCAGCAAACTGGAAAGCAACCACACTCCCGACACACGGACAGAGATGAAGTATCCTCTGTGGAAGATGAGCTAAAATGCAGCAAAATGGAAAGCAACCACACACCACATGAACACGCTTGGAAAAAACAAGCATAACATGGAGCATGAATGTCCGGATCCCGACACAGACCAAAACCAAACCATACAGGAAGTCAGGATCCAGACACCATGACCCAGACACGAACAAGACAGACCGAAGAGCGCACAGCGGTAACTCGCACGTAGCTGTAACTCACAACTGGACCTGTGCGCTCACACAAAGACAGGACATGAAACACATGACAGAAAATAGGGCGATGAAGTCATGAAAGAGTCCTAGTACTAGTGATTCTTCTTCTATTTATTTTATTATAATATTTTTTTTTATTATAATTCTAAAATAGTTATATTTATATTTTAATATTTTTTTTAAATGTATAAACTTGTACTGAAAGCTCTACTTCATTTTTATTTATTTTTATGTGATATGTCCCCCAGTGCAGAACCTTAAAGATTTTTCATTCATTGTATTTAATAGCTTCTTTTCTTTTTTTTTTCAAAATCCAAAAGCTGTGTTTTTTATTTTTTTGGTTTAAATGGAATTTTAAATCCCAGATTTTCAATACGAACTGTATTTCATCTAGAATAGACTGAACAGATATTATTGAAATGTATGCAGATAGTTTCTATTCCTTTGCCTCTGTTAGGGAGAAGTCTACACAGAGGATGGAAAATAAAATTTTTAAACTGTCAGTGAATGCTGTCAATCATTTTTCAGTGTACTGAGCCCTCACCTGGGGCTGCATAAATGTTCTGTATTGCTGACCTTGACGCTGTGAGTGACAGTCAAATCTGTCATCCGCTGTCACTATAGGGGACTACATTCCCAAGCTGTGAGATAATAGATAGGACAGAGATGATTGGTGGCCAACGGTGGGTTAGGGATAGAGTGGAGTTAAACCTTCAGGGTTCTATTTGTAATGGTTAAAGCCATATTTGGCAGAAGTTGGTCCTATAGTTGTACAACAGGGAATGCAGAAAAAGAAAGCGAGCAGACCTCTGCTCATTTTGCCCATCTGTGCTTTATTGACCTGCATGTGGTCAGGCTGAATTATGCTGCCAGACAGTGGAGAGGCAGCCAGGATATAGTATCCACACACCTGTTTCTGGGTCTGCCATGTCTTGTCTACTGATTTTGCCAAAAGTAGGTAATTCAGCAAAGCCCTTGTACATTTTAAAGGGTAGTTCACTTAAAAATAAAAAGTCTGTCATAATTTACTTATTGTCATGTTGATTCAAACATGTAGGCTATACTTGTTTTAACACTAAAGGAGATGTTTAATAGATGTTCATGCTGCTCATTTCCATACAATAAAAATAAATAGGAAATGGGGTTGTCAAACTATAAAAAGGACAAGAATGTACCATAAAGTAATAAAAATGATTTGTGCTTCATATTCCATGTTGTTTAAAGCCACGTGTGAGGAACACGTTGAAATTTAAGTTGTTATTTGCATAAAATGTTTAACTCTGTCAAAATCAAATCCAGGGGCATAGATCCTCCCCACCCAATAATCAAAACAAGCAAGTACATTTGATCTCTAAGGGTTTCTCTAACATAACTATTGTCCCTTTATCATTTCATACCAAATATTAACTAATGTGTAATACACAATTCATCAGAAACGACCCCAGGATATTGTTCAGTTTTCATCAATATCATAATCAGCTGTCCCTTTCCACGATTAAATTATCCACTTATGTATTCATGATTAAGCACACAATGAAAAAAACTGTCTTTTATTATAATAGCAATGCCAATGTTTCTAATAACTTTAAGCAATTCTTCCTGTGATGTGTTCCTGATGAAAATACCCAAAATATAAATATATATACATATTGTCAGGATAGAGACCAGGAGATCGGAGGTAAGTGATTCAAATACTGTTTTATTAAAGTGTCACTCGTGCAAGGTGGGTATAAGGTGAGTTTTCAGGTGCAGGTTTGGTGAAGATCGCTGGATGTACGGAGAACAACAGGTAATCCAGATAACTTCAATCGTGGCATAATACTCAGTCTCAGTTCGTTAATCCATTCTTTCTTCTAGGACTGGTCGGAGCAACTTGGACAGATATCAAACATGGGATTCAGGAATCGGACGGGAGATCTGGAGATGGCAGAACAACAATGCAAAGGGTTAGTATTGAGTCAGGTAAGGAAGCGGAATACTCAGGTGTTCAGGTTTCACAGGGTTCACAGGATACGGGAGGAAACGGTCTGTTCCTGTTGGAGGCTTGACAACGACTGGAATCGCGGTGAGTGTTTTTATGAGCTGGTTGATGGAGTAATTAATGATGACCAGGTGTGTGTGTTTAGTATTCTGGGGAGAGTGATCTTTGAGTGGTGGGTTGAAACGAGCCTGATTGATCCCTGACATTACCCCCCCTCCAGGGTCCGCGCCAGCGGATCTAGTACCCCGACGTCGTGGGGGCCTACCTCGAGGTCGTGGGGCAGGTCTTTCAGGGTGTTGTTCATGGAATTCCGTGAGTAACATGGGGTCGAGGATGTCCCTTCGAGGCACCCAACACCTCTCTTCTGGTCCATAATCCTCCCAGTCTACCAGGTATTCGAGTTGCCCACCTCGACGTCGGGAGTCCAGGATCTCCCTTACCGTATAGATGGGTTCGGCTTCAATGGGGGCTACTGGGGGATTGTCATCATGAACTAGGTCTGTAGAGGGAACAGGAACAGGTGGACGATGGGGTTTTAGAAGTGAGACGTGAAATGAGGGGTGGATGCGATACTGGGCCGGCAGACGGAGCTGGTAGGTAACTGGGTTAAGCTGTCTTACAATGGGAAAGGGACCAATATATCTTGGACTTAGTTTGCGACAAAGTAGTCTTAAACGGATGTCTTTGGTCGAAAGCCAAACCAGTTGTCCAGGTTGATATTCGGGGGCCTCACGACGATGAACGTCCGCAAAGCGTTGTTGGCGGTTCAGGGCTTGTTGGAGATGCTGATGAGCTTGGTTCCATACCCTCTCACTGTCTTGGAACCAGGTGTTAACTGCAGGGACTTCTGATGGTTCACCTGACCATGGGAACAATGGGGGTTGGTAACCCAGCACACACTGAAACGGTGTTAGGTTAGTGGAGGTTTGTCGAAGGGAGTTTTGAGCATACTCAGCCCATACGAGATATCGGCTCCAGAGGTGTTGGTTAGAATGGCAGAAGGTACGGAGGAAACGACTGACATCTTGGATCTTCCGTTCTGCCTGACCATTCGCTTGCGGATGATACCCTGAAGTTAGACTCACTGTTACATTCATTAATGCAAAAAATGCTCGCCACACCTTGGAGATGAACTGTGGTCCCCTGTCCGACACAATATCGGAATGCCAAAATTCCGGAAGACGTGCTCCATCAGTAGTTCTGTGGTTACAAAGGCTGTGGGTAAGTTCTTCAGGGGAATTAATTTGCAAGCTTTAGAGAAGCGGTCAATGGCTACCAGGATACACGTGTTCTCGTCTGAGGGGGGAAGGTCCGTTATGAAGTCGACTCCAATGTGCGACCAGGGTCGTTGCGGAACAGGTAGAGGCATGAGTTTCCCAGTGGGTAAGTGACGGGGGTTCTTGTTCATGGCACAAAGAATGCATCCTTGGATGAAGGCCTTGATATCTCGTACCATGTTGGGCCACCAGTAGCGAGTTTGGAGAGTGGAACATGTTTTGTTAATTCCAGGATGACCTGTGCCAACAGATGAATGTGCTGAGGAGATTAGCGAGGTACAAAACTCTTCGGGTACGTAATCTTTCTGGCTGGACACTCTGGAGGACTGGGGTGGTGTTGGGATAATTCTAGCAGTTGTTCATTTAAGTCCCACTGAATGGGATTGACAAACATCTTTTCGGGTAGGATATTCTCAGGTTCCTCGTGGGAAGTTTCGGGGGCATGGAGACGAGACAAGGCATCCGCTCAGACGTTCTTCGAACCAGGGCGATAGGAGATCTGAAAATGGAAGCGAGTAAAAAAGAGTGCCCATCTGGCCTGACGTGGGTTAAGTCTTCTTGCCTCTTTCAGGTATTGCAGATTTTTGTGGTCTGTGAGAACCAGAAATGGGTGTTTGGCTCCTTCCAACCTGTGTCTCCACTCTTCCAGAGCTAGCTTAACCGCCAGGAGTTCTCGATTGCCAATATCGTAATTTACCTCTGCAGGAGATAACTTGTGAGAGAAGAATGCGCAAGGCATAGGTTTGGGTGAAGAAGCCGAGTACTGTGACAACACAGCTCCTACTCCTGTAGTAGAAGCATCAACTTCAACAATGAACATTTTTTCAGGATTGGGATGCTGGAGTAAGGGGGCTGTGGTGAACGCGGTCTTGAGAGACTGAAAAGCATGTTCAGCCTCAGTGGTCCAGGGTAGTGTCTTTGGTTTTCCCTTGAGTAGAGAGGTCAGGGGAGCGGTTAGCAGGCTGTACTGGTGAATAAACCTCCGATAGAAATTCGCAAACCCAAGGAATCGTTGTAATTCTTTAACCGACTGTGGAGCGGTCCAGGAGGTTATGGCTTTGGTTTTACGATCATCCATCTCTACTCCTTTTTCGCTAAGGCAGTAACCGAGGAACTCGACTGAGGTCTGATGAAAGGAGCACTTCTCCGCTTTCAGGAACAGGGAGAATTCACGTAGTCGTTGAAGTACTTGAGAGACATGTCGCTGATGTTCCACCGAGTTTCTGGAGTAGATTAAGATATCGTTCATGTAGATTATTATGAATTGATTCAGGTAGTCTCGAAAGACTTCATCCATGAAACTTTGGAAGACTGAAGGGGCGTTTACCAGACCATATGGCATGACGAGATATTCGTAATGTCCTGCAGGGGTGATGAATGCGGTCTTCCACTCGTCGCCCTCTCGGATTCGAATGAGATTGTATGCACTTCTCAAATCCAGCTTGGTGAACATCTTGGCTTCTTGAAGTTGTTCAAGAGAAGAGGGAACCAATGGGAGCGGATAACTGAACTTCACGGTTATCTTATTCAAAGCTCTATAGTCTATACATGGACGTAGACCTCCATCTTTCTTAGGGACAAAGAAGAAACTGGCAGCAGCAGGGGAAGTAGAGGCCCGAATATACCCTTGTTTTAACGCCTCTCCAATGTACTGTTGCATGGCTTCTTGTTCAGGGATAGCCAGAGAGTAGATCCGCCCCTTGGGGATGGATTTCCAGGAATCAGATTGATGGCACAATCCCAGGGTCGATGAGGTGGTAATTTGGCAGCCTTGATGGGATTGAATACATCCGAATACTGAGAGTAGCATGAAGGGATGGACACTGACAGGTTTTCTAAGGGGCTTTCAATGGAAGTTGAGTTCATTGGGATGGCGTCGGGTAAGTTAGCGTTGGGTGAGACTGAGATTTCAATATTCGTGGATGAGCACATACAACCCCATTTCAATATCTTACCAGATCTCCAGTTGATGTTAGGTTGATGTCGTATAAGCCATGGACGGCCAAGGATAATATCTGCCTGGCTATTCTCAAGTACGAAAGGTTCAAACAGTTCATGGTGTGTGTCTTCAATACAGAGTAGAATGGGTTTAATCTGAGACGTGACGTACCCCTGATTGATGGTTTCCCCAGTCACTGCATGGATGGAGTATGGCTTGGTGGTGGTGGATTTCTGGAGTTGGAGTTTCTGACAGAGCTGTCCTGAGATGAAATCTCCTGCCAACCCTGAGTCCACAATGGCTGTAGCAGAGACATGGAAACTCATAGATTTTAGGATCACTGGTATCGTTAAGGGAGCTGATACAGAGACGGACATACAGACAGAACTCACAAGCATTCTAGGAGGTCGTGAGGGGCATGAATGAAGAAAATGTCCTCCCATCCCACAATACAGACACAATTTTAACTCTCGACATCGAGAACGCTCTGCTTGAGACAGTCGATAGGTATCCACCTGCATCTTCTCTACTGCCACTTCGGAGGGACGTTTATCGGGGTACTGAGGTGGTACAACTGTGGGCTGTTGGGCGTCGCGATAGCAGCCCTGAGATCTTTGGTGCACACGGAGAGCTTGCTGTATGAATTTTTCGACCCCCAGGCTATCATCATAGATTGCGAGTTGAAGGCGAAGTGCAGGGTTCAAACCACGTCGGTAGATGGAGATGAGCGCCTTCTCGTTCCACCCACTGGGGGAGGCTAGAGTGCAGAATTCTAGGGAATACTCAGAAACAGATTTCTTGCCTTGATGTAATTGTAGTAATTTATCACTGGTGGATGAATCATCTACTGGACGCCCGAAAACTTCTTTAAAATGGTTGACAAACTCTTGTACAGAAGAAGTAACAGCAGATTCCTGCAGCCACAATGTTTCAGCCCATCTTAATGCAGCCCCTGATAGTTGTTGAACAATAAAGGCAACTCTCGACCTTTCAGTGGGATATAACTGGGCTTGTTGTTCTAGAGCGAGCGAACACTGTAACAGGAACCCGTTGCAATCCTCCGCCCGGCCGGAGAATGGCGCTGGATGGGAAATTGGATTGGCGAAGCATACCAGAGAGGAAGCGGGGTTTGCGGAAGTGCTGGGCGTTGGCTGACTGGGATTCACAGCGGCGGCTGTCGGTTGTGCAGGATTATCAACATTAGGGGCAAATTCCATCGCGCAGTTTCTTCCCTTTTTTGAGGTTCAAGCCTTCTGTCAGGATAGAGACCAGGAGATCGGAGGTAAGTGATTCAAATACTGTTTTATTAAAGTGTCACTCGTGCAAGGTGGGTATAAGGTGAGTTTTCAGGTGCAGGTTTGGTGAAGATCGCTGGATGTACGGAGAACAACAGGTAATCCAGATAACTTCAATCGTGGCATAATACTCAGTCTCAGTTCGTTAATCCATTCTTTCTTCTAGGACTGGTCGGAGCAACTTGGACAGATATCAAACATGGGCTTTCAGGAATCGGACGGGAGATCTGGAGATGGCAGAACAACAATGCAAAGGGTTAGTATTGAGTCAGGTAAGGAAGCGGAATACTCAGGTGTTCAGGTTTCACAGGGTTCACAGGATACGGGAGGAAACGGTCTGTTCCTGTTGGAGGCTTGACAACGACTGGAATCGTGGTGAGTGTTTTTATGAGCTGGTTGATGGAGTAATTAATGATGACCAGGTGTGTGTGTTTAGTATTCTGGGGAGAGTGATCTTTGAGTGGTGGGTTGAAACGAGCCTGATTGATCCCTGACACATATATGAATAAATAAATAATAATTGTAAATATATATATATATATATATATATATATATATATATATATATATATATATATATATATATATATATATATATTTACACTTGAGGCCAACATTTTTAAATAATGTTCAGATTTTGCTGTTTCTGAAGGATTTCGGTACTTTAATTCACCGAAGTGGCATTCAACTGATCACAAAGGATATTCTGGACATTACTGATATAAAGAACAGCACCATCACTATTTGAAGCTTTCTCTAGAAACTCATCAGTCAATCATTGTTTGAGGAATGAAGGCTTGAAATTGCCAAAAACTGAAGATTTCATACAAAGGTGTACACTACAGTCTTCAAAGACAAAGGAAAACTGGCTCTAACAAGGACAGAAAGAGATGTGGAAGGCCAGATGTACAACTAAACAAGAGGATAAGTACATCAGAGTCTCTAGTTTGAGAAATAGATGCCTCACGTGTCCTCAGCTCTACCCACTGAACCCCAGTTTCATGTACAACAGTAAAAAGAAGACTCAGAGGTGCTGGCAGAAGTATTGCAAAGAAAAAGCACATTTTCAAACAGAAAACCTGTTATTTTCCACCCTGATGCTGCCCATTTAACTGAATGGACGTCTACATTTTTTGTAATTTAGCTTGACCAGTATGACTAATACAATCTCTTTAATATGTCCCTGTAATGATGAAACATGATGATACTTGTAAAAGTGTATTTTATTTTAAAAAAATTAAAAATTTAAATGTCACAGAATTTTAGTTCTATAGTTGCAGTTCCATCACTCTCTATAATGAGATTACACAGTCTGCTGTGTCAAATTGACTTCAACATGATTGGCCGGACCCAGGGTTTCCCAGCAGAAAATTGCACAGAGCATCACACTCCCTGCACAGGCTTGTCGTCTTCCCACAATGCATCCTGGTGCCATCACTTCCCCAGGTAAACCTTCACCTGTGAATGGTCATAATGTTTTTGCTCATCAGTGCATATAGTATGTATGGGAACTTAACACTTGATGAACATAAATGAATGCACGGAGATGATAAAATAGTTATAATAGAACACATTTTAGATCTCATTTAATTTGTATTACAGTCTCACAGGACCTCTTCCCAGAATCTAGCAGACATATACAGTAAGTGCAGGATGTTCTTTCTGATCTCTTTGTTAAGATCACATACAGTTAGAGTGTGAGACTGGAGTGTTTTATTTAAAGCATGCTGCTAGCATTGAAATTCTTCCAAAGTGTCATTGTGGTAAAGAAAGAGGCTAATGGATCAGGATTATATAAGATCCATACTCTCCGACTGCAGAATTGTTTAGTTTATGTGTGTAGAACGTCACAGTGTTTCATTATACACATGCTGAATGCCAGTATTTTAACACTGAATGCCCACGTGATTTCACTGAATATCCCCATTTCACACACTCTCTCTCTCTCTCTCTCTCTCTCTCTCTCTCTCACACACACACACACACACACACACAGACACACACTCATGTTGGGTTTTCATGTTTTATGAGCACTCTCCATAGACATAACGTTTTTTATACAGTACAAAGTTTATATTCTATCCCCTAAACCTAATCCACACAGAAAACCTTTTCAAAAAACATAATTTAGTATGATTTATAAGCTGTTTTCCTATAAGCTGTTTTCCAAAATTTCAAGTTTTACTATCGTTGTGGGGACTTTTGGTCCCCACAACGTAGGGAATACCTGGACACACACACACACACACACACACACATACATACACACAAACTGTTCATGTCATAGAAGAGAGAGCAAGCGTTTACAGTGCAAAGGGATAGAAAATGAGTGAGAATCCGCTGCCATGGTGACTGGCCCAGCAGTATCTAATAGCAACGGGTTGCTAGGTAGCCGTTGCAGTTTCAGGAGACAAGAGTAGAATTGAGCATAATACATGTGCTCACAGAAAATGGCACAGGGGAGGATGGAGAGAGGCTTGACACATGACCACTGAGTCACTTACTCATTCGCAAACTACCACATCATTTTCAGTTATTTGATTGATATAATCAATCGCAATGTTTTTGAAATGTATATTCTTTAGAGGAGGACTAGATAAACTTCCAAAGATGAAGGTTTGTAAAAAGGATAGTTAACCCTAAAATGAAAATTCTGTCATTTACTCACCCTCATGTTGTTCCAACATCCTGTGGAACACAAAAGAAAACAGAATGAAAACCTCAGTCACACTCAATGTTCCCTCTATTTTTTGTTAATAGAAATTTTATAATTGTGACAGCCTTACTACGACAACTCAAAATAAAACAGAAAACACTGAACGCAGATACTTATACGGTGTATGAACTACAGCTCAATCAGTACAAAATGTCAAAAACAGATGTTAGCATCCCACTGTTTTTTAAATAATCATAACACAGGGTCCTCATACGTACATGATCAAAACTCACTAAGACACATACACTTGTGCATTAAAGAAAGCCAAGTACAGATATGCTAAAATACATGATTGTTTGTCATATGATAGTTTTAATATATAAAAATATAATATTTTATTTGACTGTTCATGCTCACAGCCACAGTACCGCATCTCTCAAGATCACTAGTGCCCGCAGTAAGCATGGTTATGCGTCCTTTTATGAATTCACCTTGTTTCCAATATTTATCACAGTTTCAGCATCATACCAAACAAAACAAACAAAATAACCTGTTGTACTGTTTCACCTTATCATTCTAAATTAGATTGTAACAAGAAAATGAACCATGATTAGATCCACAGCGAGACACTAAAGGAGTTTTGCACCTGATGTCAACACAGCTTATCGTGCTTTCTGTGACACCATAGTTGATTCATTTGACAGCTCATGAATGTGTGGAATGTGAATGCCTAATTAATGCAGCAAAATTGATTAGTAACAGGTGAGAGAGCTGTACAAGGCAATTTAACCACCATCTCACTTGAATGGAATGGACATGTTGCCTGTCTGTCTGTGCAGAGGATACAGCGATGTTGTAGGACATGTCAACCTGAAGGGCAGTTTACAATCATATGCACTCCTGAATACTAGGAGAAAGAGCTTGTAGCATACTGTTTGTACTAGTTCTGCAATATACTGTATAGTATATATTCTGTGAACAGTACACACATTTTCTGTATAGAATGGAATATCCAAATAATCTACTACATTTGCCAGGCTGTTATTATAAATAAGAATTTAGTTTTTAAGTAACTTGCTTGGTTAAATAAAGGTAAAATAAAAAATACAAATGCAACTTTTGAGCATACTATTTTTTAAATGTTTATCGTTAAATAATTCCTACTGTTTCACTTATACTATTTAAAATAATAGTAGGCAGCATAGAGTGTATACTGCACATTATTCAGTAAAAATTGAGGTTGTATTACATTTTGAGCATAACCACAGTCAGATAAATCAAGTCAGTATTGCCTGATCAATGGCATAATTGTGCAACATAATAATACTGGAAATCGACATGTTGCAACTAAAAGTTTCGGTACCCCGACATTGACCCCATTCTGCCGAGTTCCTGACAAGAGGCATCTCCCATCAGATATCTTTGCATCTCTTCAAATGGGTTTACCTTTTCCTGTGGTGCTACTGCTGGCCTGTTGAGCAAGCAGCCTCAGAGGTTCTGGTCCCATGGAAACCAGGAAGTAATTGTGTTCACATTATCAATGATAAGCGCAAATCGGACGTTGCATTTTCCATCTAAGATTGCATTGATCTCTATTGACTTTAGGTTTAGGGTTGGGGTTCAGTCCTGTTGACTATATTACATAATTTACAACTAAAAACAAATTGTTTTGCAAATTGCTTTTAGCACCACTCTGTGGACATTTCACCCAGAAACATGAGCTTACACTTACCCATATGTTCAACAACACTTCCAGCTTTGGTCACTTGGGGCAGTGGTTTGAATTTCAGTAAGCTATTGACAAACTGGGGTTTTTTTGTGCCCTTCAAGGGAAGAGGATGCCACTCGAATGGTTGTTCCAAACAAAAGTAAGAAAGTTTCTTTTTTCTTTTTTACAAGACTTTTAGATAAGGGTACATTCTAAATGTAGTACCCACATCAAGAGCTTTGTCCTTTGTAGTGAGTACGGCATGATCACTTTTGTATGTTATTCGCATGCTACAAGCTTGCAACTAAAAATTAAGTACCTGAGCTCTTTTATGCAGACTTTATTTTATTTTATTTTATGCTTTGTTATTTTTATCTTAACATATTTTGTTAGTGATAGTACTGTATATAATTTGTCATACATAACTGAAGATTTCATTTGCTGGGAAAACAATATAAATATTATTACCAAGAATAAGATTTTTGCCCTAATAGCAAAGAAATTGTGATTCAACGTGAATTTTAATTGATAAAAAAATGTTATCATACCTGGAAACATGTGCATGAACAATGGCTAGAAATAGCATTTTAGCTAAGTGTAAAGCTGACAATTTCACAAGGTATATTTCTATTTCGTCTGCTCCAAACGTACTTCAAACATACTAAGAACGTGTTCCATCACTGTACAAATGCACTTTGGATCACATCATTTATATGGATAAATGTATTCCATCTGAAACGACTAAATATTAAATGAAACAAATGATAATAAAATGCAAAGTAATCTATTCTGTAATCAAAATACTTTTTGAAAGTAACAGTATTCTAATTCCAATTATATAAATTGTAACTGTAGTGGAATACAGTTGCTTATATTTTGTATTTTAAATACATAATTACATGTATTTAGTTACTCCCCAACCCTGACTGTCAGTTAAATTTGAACCTTAAAAAACTAGTCTGACTGCTCTTCTCTTCTCCATCACAGGCAATAATACTTGCATACAATTTAATGGAGATTACCAGTCACTAGACATAAAGGGATGGGGTGGAATGTACTGCATATGCATACATGTATTCTGCACAATACATCATTAAACAGAATTATGTTTCTTAAGGGCATGTTTTCACATTGCATGTATAATGCAGAGGACACACATGATACTGACATGAGCAAATGGTGCACATACATTTAATGAATACCCCAGTGTGATTAACGGAAAGAAACTCCACATGTCTATATAGCTATGTTCACAGAGTCAGTTTTTGGAATTGACCGCATTTACTAACAGGTGTGACTCTTGAATTGTCCTGTACATACAATAGCAGAAAAGAGCAAATCGAATAATGTCTGTATGGACAGGTAACCAAGGTCAATCTCTACCCAATAAACATATTTTCTCTAATTTTTAATTGTCATGACGTGCTTACTGATATTTAAACAACTGCCCCTGTGGCCGAAGCTGGAAGTGTTTTTAAATGTATGGGCATGTGTTAGCTCCAGTTTCTGGGTGAAATGTCCACAGAGTGGTGCCAAAGTGAGTTGTATTATTAGTTATAAATTATGTAATACATTGTGATGAGGAGCAGGGCAGGACAGCAGTGAGTCTGCACGGCCGGCCCCCAATCGGGCTAATCAGCCGAGGAGAGGGATAAGTCCGAGCCAGATGCGGTAGTTTGGGAGAGAGGGAGCCACACGCAGCTGCCGTGTGTGTGTGCTTTGTATGTGTCTTTTGTTGAAGTTTTCATTAAAACATAATTTTGTCTGTTCAGCCAGTTTCCCGCCTCCTCCTTGTCAATTTTAAACCTTGTTACATGCAGTCAACAGGAATACATATTTAATTAAATATAAGCCATAACCCAAACTCTAGCACCTCAACATCAGTGAAGTAAAAATTTTGTCTTAAAGAGAAAATGCAACCTCCGAATCGCGCTCCTCATTGATTATGTGAATGCAATTACTTCCTGGTTTCTACTGGACAAGAATGTAACTGTATTCCCCCAAAAGTCGCTTACAGCACCTTTAATACTGAATTGTAGCCCTATCTTGTATCAATAAACTCAAAGACAAATCACTATAACAGAAATTGAACTCTGGCAGTGCTTCAGTTTTGTTTTTGTATTATAAAAGAATAACAAGACAGACTTTATAATCTTCCAAACTAACTTTTGTTCTGTCATTTACTGAAACAAATTCACCTTGATGGATGAGCTTTGTTCTAACCTTCTTTAGCTTTTAGAGGGGACAAGGACAGTAGGGTTCTCTAAAAGACATATATGTCCAAGGGCTTCACAATATGAGTTAAATTACAATTTCTATTTGGGTTATGATAGAGAGCCAGAAGGGATTACACAGACAGACACAAAGCAGCTTTATAAGTGACTGCTTATGTAACACCAATTAATGAAATATAGCTGAACTAAAAGAGCTTTTCTCCTCAGAATACCTCAAAAAACACTTTGCCCTAATGTGGCAAAGGACCTGAGCAGAACCTCATGTATGTTATATCAGGTAGTTTGAGGACAGAGATTGATTGTTGATTAGTAATATCAGTGGTTCTCAAAGTGTGGAGGTACTTTAAGGAGGCGCAAATTCTCATTTACTTCCTCACATTATAATCTGCTGTGTTAATGATACTCACGAGTTTACGCAGTGAGTTTATTTTTCTCTGCCTTCTCCTTATATGGTGTTAATTGTGCTCATTTGGCTGCACTTATGCAAACAAAGACATTCTCCCATACATCATTAATGTGGCAGATTTGAATGATGGAGTTGAAGGTTTTCAGTGAATAATTATTTACATTTCCAATGTGATTTAATGAGTATTTGTAGGTGTTCTTAAGTAAAGTGTGGTTTTAGGACACATACACTTACTTCTGTTTAAATAGACACTGAAACATGCAATATTTTCATTTTACATTTTATGCCAGAATAACTTTAATGATGTTTACAAATCCTTAATGAAATGTAATTAATATGACATTAATCAGTTGACTTTATTGTATTAATAATCAATGAGATTTATTACATGTTCAGTGTCATCACATTTATTTTAATGCAATTTAAACTTTTACCTAATTTGACATAACAGTTTAATTGTTTTTCTATTCTTTTACAGTGCATACAGAAAGTATTCAGACCCCTTAATTTTTTCACATTTTGTTATGTTACAGCCTCATGCTAAAATGACAAATAATTTTTTTCACATCAATCTACACACAATACCCCATAATGACAAAGCAAAAAAACTGATTTTGGATAACTTTATACATTTAGTAAAAAGAAAAAACTGAAATATCACACTGATATAAGTATTCAGACCCTTTGCTTTTACATTTGAAATTTAGCTCAGATGCATCACATTTCTCTGGATCATCTTTGAGATGTTTCTACACTTTAATTAGAGTACACCTTTGGCAGATTCAATTGATTGGACATGATTTGGAAAGACACGCACCTGTCTACATAAGGTCTCACAGCTGAAATCATATCAGAGCAAAAACCAAAAAGGAACTGCCTGCAGAGCTCAGAGACAGAATTGTGTTGAGGCACAGATCTGGGGAAATGCTGCAAAAATGTTCTGGCTGCACTGAAGGTTCCCAAGAGCACAGTGTCCTCCATAATCTTTAAATGGAACAACCAGGACTCTTCCTAGAGCGGACCACCCTGCCAAACTGAGCAATTGGGGGAGAAGGGCCTTGATTAGAGAGGTGACCAATAACCCGATGGTCAATCTGGTTGAGCTCCAGAGTTCACGTGTGGGGATGTGAGAAACTTGCAGAACCAATCTGGGCCAGACGGAAGCCTCTCCTCAGTGCAAGACACATAAAAAGCACCTAAAGGACACTCAGACTGTGAGAAACAAGATTCTCTGGTCTGATGAAAAGAATATTGAACTGTTTGGCCTAGATTCCAAGCATCATGTATGGAGGAAACCAGTTACCAAGAGGTCTGAATACTTTCTGAATGCACTATATACAGTAATACTTTAATACATTTTGTAATTTAATTAGACTTTATTGTGCTTTTTTGAAAGGGAAAATTACAAACAACAAAAACTAAATTAAAATTGAGTAAAATGTTGAATGCAGATAATTCTTTGAACAAAATAATATAAAAATAACCAGGGTCCATCTAGGAGACTGAGCTTCTGTAATACTGTTAACAGATCTGATTAATCTTAAATATCATAGTTAGCGAGATGATCACACAGAGGATATATCAGATCAGTATTCTATCACAGTTAGGTTGGCAGCATAGCCTATGGTCATAATAAATAGCACTGGAATAATATGGTAGGTTTCTACACCAGCCTTGACTCAACAAAGACAGAGGGCAACACTATAATCTATAGTTTTCAAGTATGCTGAGCAAATCTTAAAGCAAGTCTTTTTCTTGTTTGTCAAGGTCATTTTACACTCTTGACAAGTTTCCATGCATGTATAATGTGTGTGGATGTCTTGAAAAGCAGTCGTTTGGTTGTATGTGAGGAGTTCAGAGAGTGATCACTGACCTTGCTTGATCGATCGATCCCCTCTGTATTGAACTGGATAGATGGTTTATGCATTTGAGTGACAGACCATTGGTCGATAAACGTACCTATGCCTTTTCATTTTTGTCTCCTTATTATAGTGAGCTGACAGAATCAGAAGAAAAATCAAAGTCTGTTAGGGAACAAGAGCAGCATATAGAACCATTTCGTATTGTTTAGTTTACCCATGAGGGACACAAGTTAGTGTCTGATATATAGGAGTGATTTGGTAGTACAGGTGTGCACAAGAGACATGTCAGGGACAATGGCTATGATTGACAGATTGCTAAGAGAATGCAAAGATGCTGAGATTAGGCTGTGGAAGTGGAGGTTGCTCTGACATTTGCTGAACTTGATAAGATCAAGTTCTGATAAACCCTGGCCTCTCCGATAGAGACTGTTAAAGATGCCACAGATAATTCTCTGTTTTTTAGTGTCTTCTAGGCAATATGTGTTTGGTGCCTCCTTAACCAGAAATCATCTAGGACTCACGTGATTATGAGTCATACAGACTTCAATATTAACTTTAATAGAGACTGTAAATCATGAATACTTGATCTACAATGGTGCATCAAACTCTTTAAAAACCCCTGTCAAAATGCTTAAGAATAAAATACAAAGATAAAGATGGAGCGCGTGTCATTTTATTAAGGAGTAGCCCACTTAAATTTAGAATATTTTTTTATTGATTAAATGTATCTAAATGAAAATGTGCAAAGTCATGACATAGTCCTTACTGGTCAGACTTATGTACATATATTTATTTATTTATTTTTTGCCCAGGGCAAAATATAAATCCCCCATACACTCAGCAGTGTAAAAACATGTAGTCACAGGGTCCTGGACAATGTTCAAAGTTTTGCCGTTTTCGGTGGTGAACTTTGTATGTATTTACAGCATGCACGTATGTAGTATATGTACTGCTGGGAAAACCAAATCATCATTGTGAGTTCACAGCAATGTTTCGCTAATTCACTTGAGCCCTGTATAAGCCTGTACCTTTTTTTAAAAGTTAAATATTTAGTGTATTGCTGCTGTTTATCACTATATTTTTGAATATATTTATGGTGTATTTATTTATTTAGCACATTTCATGGTAATTTTAAAATGCTTGACATGGAATAAACAAATCAAAAAAAGAATATACATAAATGTCCATTTTAAATCACTTAAGAACAAGAGATAAAAATAAGAATAAAAAGTAAGACATAAAAATTTGACACTGAGTTTGGGGTGCCCCTTCAGTGGAAACACTGAACAGGTGCCCCAGGGGTCCAAAGGTCAATCCCCCTGTGATGTTGAAACAGCTTCTCCCATCATCCTTCTTGAGCCCTTAATGTCAATTACCCCATGATTGTGACACAGTTAACCATGGTTTTACTATAGTCATAATGTATAGTAAACTGTACCATATATTACCCATGACAGTAATGTTGTAGTAACCATTACTGTAGTAACCATGGTTAATTTTGTAATTACTATGGTTTCAGTTTTACTACAAATACCATGGTTAAACAATGGTAACTGTCATAAAACCATGGTTAATTTTCATAAGGTAATGTCACCCTAATTAAATATATAACTATCAGGCGATATTACTGAATTCTGCAATCAACTGCACAATTAATATAATCTGATCATTATGTATCTAAAATATTTTCTTCTTTAAATACTGTAGCTTCAATGTAGTTGAATGTAATTTTTGTTAGTAGCTTGTAGTGTAGCTTAATGCTTTTTTTTTTTAAAGTAGCTTGACTGTAGTTTATGAGTAAGTTATGAGTAGCTTGTAAATAAGTTATGAGATGTAGTTTTAAAGTAGCGGTAACACTTTACATTAAGGTTCCCTTGTAAATTGTTTATAAAGGGGTTAAATAATGACTAATAACTCATCTATAAATGCATTATAAATCATTTATAAGCAGTTATAACAAAGTCAATAAAAAGGTTGAGTTTCATGTTATACTTGTCAAATTGTAAAATAATTAAATTCACTTATAGATACTTAATAATGGTACTTAATACTTATTTTAATCAAAATCATAAAATGTCGTAATTCATAATTAATTAATTAATTATTAATGTCAGTAACTCATAAATAAATGGTTCACAGGTGTTTACTTTAAGGTATACTTTCATATGTTATTAATGGTAATTGTTCATGGGTTACTCATTATTAGTCTTGGTTTTCCATTTTGCATTAAGGTACCTTTTTTTGAGGTTACGTAGGTTGATGAAATCATCCAAATGAAATTAAACCTTTGCAAAGTACAACTAATGATAGTTCAGAAAATGCCCATAAAAAGAAGGGTTTGAAGAAAATCTATATATTTATGATAAATAAGATTGAATTATAATGATTATAAATTGCAGCATAAAGGTCTGAAAAGTGTTTTTGCAGAAAACTGTTGGTAAGACACCACTTGGAGTAGAACAATTCATTTTGACATGTGACAAGGAAAGTGACAAAACACAAACACACCTTTTAATCTTAATATAGAAGTCTATTTTTGTTGCATCAAGACATAAATCATGATTTTTGATTAATATTACCATTCATAAGAACCTTTATTAAGCATTTATAACATGTGAGTATATATTGGCTCACAATTTGGCAATTATCACATGATAGTCACCCTTTTTATCCATGTGGTTATAACTGCATATAAATGATTTATAATGCATTTGTAGATGAGTTATTAGTCATTAATGAACCCCTTTATAAACCCTTTACAAAGGGAACCTTAATTTAACATCTTACCAAAGTAGCTACCCCAAAACTGTACAAATGTAAAGCTATGGTTTAAAAAATTATATTAAATCAAGATGCTAATTTGTCCTTATTTGCACATTCACTGCAACGTAAGAATTAAATTCTCACCCTGCGTTCTTCATGCCTGCTGTACTCCATAACACCAGAGTCAGGGTATCACCTTTCTGCAGGCTATGTGCTAAATATACCCATTTGTGAACACAACCCTCTTTTAGGTGGACTTCCCCCTTCACTCTTTACCATCTTTAAGACACCACCATGTCTCCTCACGGCCTCTGCTGCGGTAGAGCCACCTCTGTCAGCACACTGCTCTCCTGGTCATCCCACAGTTGCCAGGATACACCATCATAAACAGACAGTCTCAGAATATAAATGTAGATGCTAGAGGAATAACTATACATTGCGGGGGATGTGAAAGCAGACCTTCACAAACATGAGTGCAACCCGGAGCGGGAAGTGTTAAACCATCCCACATGGTTCAATACTAATTCATCTGAGCCTTTATTGTGACCTTCCTTTAGGGGAAAATCCTTTCTGTAATGGGGCTGACCACGAATTAATCTAAACTGTAAGTCAGGATCTGTTACTACCAGGTGCTTTCCAAACCTTTGAAAAATGCAATTTAAGGTGGGTACTACCTCTGAAGCAAATTAAATGAAAACTCCAGGCAAGGTGTATTTGACAATCTTGGATAAAATACAAGTGGTAAAAACTACTTTTATGTTGTTGTTGTTGTTGTTGTTGTTGTTTTGTTTTATTACTTTGAAAGCTTGACAGATCCTGGTTCCCATCCACTTTCATTGGATGGAAGAGATCAACATGAACATTCTTTAAACCCTCTCCTGATGTGTTCCAAGAAAGGAAGTCGTACAGATAACAATGGATCTTAACGTTCTCTTTCCTTTTTCACATGATTTCCCAAAACTGCACTTAACACAACTGCACAACAATGCACCTTAAGTGCTTTTTAAGAGTCACTGTCCATAAATGTCACATTTCAAAAGTGCTGAAATGTGACCGTATGGCATTGCTCATCATTATAATTTCACTTTAGCTTTGCACGTAACTTTCTAAATACTTGTAATTTACCTGGCTGGGAAATGCTTGCAATTATTCTTAAACTGAAGTCTATATTAAACAAATTAACTGCATAATTAAATATTTTGTAATCATTTTGTGCAGAACAATCTATTATTTTTACACCATCACTGCTTTGTTCATCATATGTGCATTTCAAATTTTTCGTTTTCACAAACTGAAACTGAAAACTGAAGATGGAGGGGTGTAAAATATTGTTAGATGACAAATTAGAAGATAACCGTTAAAATGATTAAATTGTAATAATATCCACAACAAAAATCACATTTGTATTTTGCATTTGTTAGTTTTCTTTTAGTTTTGTCATTATAAAAGCATATACCTACTTTATGAGAAAAAAAAGAGCAAATAGGCCTCTTTTCTATTTGCTTTTACTTTTCCCTCTAAAAGGGGTTGCTGTCAATCTAGATAAATGACACATAGTATTTCCTTGTTGTTCGGGTCCTAAGTGCTCTAACTGTATCTGATTTGTTTAATTTGATTTTAATCAGACTATTTTTTATTTAACATTTACTAAAGGACATGTAAGTGGTGCTTACTCGTGCCATCATGATGGAAGTATTTTGTGGGTGGATGGCAGGGGTTGATAATCAATTGCTAAGGTTTTCTGAGTGGTTGTAATGTATTGATAGGTGGTTGCTAGTGTGTTCTGGGTGGGTAATAGTCCCTTTGATATTCGGTTCCCTTCAAATATGGGTCGCTCTTTCAGTATAAGTCTATTAGATTTGTCCATTAGCCGGCTGCGTCCATACTGTAAGCATCTTATCATGATCACATAGTAGTCACTGTTTCAGAGAGTTCCGGTACCTGGATCGGCCACATTATGCCAACTCACCGACATTTTTGCATCAACTTCAGCATGTTTACCTTCCCCTGTGGCATGACCACAAGTGCGTTGTGGCAGCAGTTTGGGAGACCTGGTTTCGGATCCCCCAGAAAGTAATAACGTTTGCATGATCAGATCACAACTCGCTTTTGGCGTCCCTCCGTGGATATTTCACCAGGAAAATGGAGCTCACACATGCCCATACATTCAACAAAATTTACAGTTTTGGCCACTGGGGGCTGTATTTCAAATTTCGGTAAGCACAAGCCAATTTTAGCTAAAGAAAAGTCAAACTACTGTTTCCGATTTCACTGTACGATCATTTTGAAGCATCCATAAATTCTACGTGGTGCCGAGGAGCCAACACCCCCTTATATTGAAACCACACCCCCTTCAACATTGAAATTTGTTTGTTAGCTAAAAATGTTTTATGTAAAGTTTGATGTACAGTGGCAAAATATGAGAACCACAGATACCTTTACATGCATTTGCCTTTTTTCCAATTTCTTCTGATAGCAAGTCTTTAAAAAAAGCATTCATGAAAGAACACAACAGACAGCATTATAATTCACAACGATGCCTATAATTACTGTATTATAACTGTGTAAATGCATGATAATTAACCTACTTTTAACCCCACACAAGAAATGCAACAACGCTTTTAATTATTTCACAAAACTGTATTTAAAATGTTGTTATAAAAAATTAAAAAAGTAAGTATTGTGAGGATAGTTGTCAAGTTTGTGATAACATGTACCTGCATTGTTGTGCATCATACATTATTTTGATGTTTAGCACAAAACAATTGTTTTGAGAATGATGTATTGCTTTATGGTATTGTGTTATTTTAATAATTTTCACACGTCCTTTTCTCATGTTGGGAGTTATGCATAAAAACACATCGTGGGTCAAGAAAAGGCTTGTTTTTCATCTAGGCAATTTACAGAGATTCAGCATATTTCATGCTAATTTACCACCTACCCACTTAAGCCTATGCAAGTGTTTAAAGTGTCCTTTTATTTATATAAAATAGAATTGTGGGTAATTTTCTTTGCCATTACGTTACCCCTGGTGTGAAACAACACTTGCATTATGATTAAATGCATGAGCTGTAGTGTGACCAACATGCGAAACACCTCTCAGAATTCAGGGTTGAGAATTTATGCACTTTCAGTGTAATGACTCGATTAAGGCTTTTTTCCAATTGCGCTGAGATAACTGGGCATGATTCTTAATGGATTATCACCTGACTCCTAAAAACATGTTATATATCCATATAATAACCATGACTGATAAGAAAACTGTGGTACACTGATAATGTACTGACAATGTAAACCATAGCTTTACATTGTAATGTGTACTGTGGTACACTGCAAATATTCCTTACAAGCCTTGCTTGATGAGCAAGAAGTGTTTGATTTTTATATTCAGTTTTTGTATGCAAGTCAGTTTGGAAGTAAAATAACAGGATTCTGTTGGATTGATCTGCACTGTTCAGGTTTTCCAAGTCAGGGTCATGACTCAAATATTAGCTTTTAAGTCTCAAGTCATACCTCAAGTCAACAATGAAGGATTGAGCGGATTTTAATATAAAAACTGTACAAATATCTGTCTTTAAATATGATGTATAATCAATATCCCTGCATTCATTACAGCAAATTGCATTTTATTGTTCCAGTTGATTGCTACAAGGATTTTTTTTATGCGTGAGCAAAAGAATAGATTGTTGGGTTTTATTCATTTCTTTTTAAAATGTATTGCTGTTTGGTACATACTTTGGAAATCTGTGATTCTCTAAACCATCCCGTTAATTTACAATTCAATTTCCAATCATGTCTGTTAAGATTACTGTGTTAGATGTCTCATTCACAAATAACACATTCCCCAGTCTCAAAACAATTTACGTTTTTGATGGAATTCACTCTGGCCTTAGTTGGGTGATTTCAGACCTTGTTAAAAGTTCAATCACATGCTGCTTGGCGCATAATGGATTAACACTGAAACACATCCAGGGTTGAAGATGCAATCAGGATGGGAAATGACTACTTATATCCATATGTGGGCTTTTATATGAAAACAATGTTAGTTTAGTAGCGTAGCTTTCTTTAGTACAAATATAAACACAAAATTACAGTTTATTTCATATTATACAATAGTTCTGGTTATATTTAGTATAACAACATGGGACTCTTCACTGTTTATTTCATTCAGCTTGTCTATTTGTGTGTGTTGCTTGGCGACATGCCTGATTGATCCTGCTTTGGCTTCACTATTTATAAGTAGAGTAAATGGCAAAATAAATTAAATGGCCATATTGTGTCTGAAATGTATTTTACTCAATATTAACTTAATATTATTGCATTATATGCTAATACTAGTCAAATATTGCAGCTAAACTATATTCAGAGACAAGCAACAACAATCTTGCTCATGTGATACTGCTTAATTATGCTGTGATGTTGCTGAGGATTTGATTCTGATTGGATGATGATCATAACACTAGCACATTTTGACTAATATTCGGTAAAATTAGTGTAAGCAACATAAATCGTAAAAGAAAAACAGAAGCATTCTCTGTTAGAGATCTGTTGGCAAGCTTCCCACTCCATTTTACTTGACTAATATTTGTTGACTGTTGCTATGATTCTCTGTTACTGTACACAGATATATTTTAAGGCACAAATTACTATAAAATGAAAACTCAGTCAATTCGGACTTTCGGAGGGTTCTAGGAAAGTTTTCAACATTTGTGTGAACTTTTGTGGATGTCTCTTTGCAAATGTGGAATGTCTCCTGCCTGAATGTCACTCCACACTATCTAGACAGCACTAAACAGTACTTACTGACAGGGAAATCAAGCTTTGTATCTCAGATCAAAGACTCCCCTGGAGAGACAGCTCTATATTAACAGATTAAATGGAAATGTATTCTGCTTTTTGCACTGCTCTTTCTTTTTCTCCACTAAATTGCAAAGGGGCGGCGTTCCCACAAGAGCAGCATGTATCAACTTCAAATGGTCCCTTTCTAACTCATCTCTTTAATGCACACACCATAGACAAATGTGAAGCTGCTTGAGTTGTAAGAGGTGAGAGAGAGAGAGAGAGAGAGAGAGGGCGGTAGTTGAGACATTTTATTGACTCTCGCTCATGGGACCCAACCCTCTATGTGTCAGGTTAGACACACGCACGCACGCACGCACGCACGCACACACTCAAGAACACACAGTGTATATGTATATATATATATATATATATATATATATATATATATATATATATATATATATATATAGACATTTTTGATCAAATCTTAACAGGCCCCATTTCCAGCAGCCATCACTCCATCACATTTGGTTTGTTAAATGAAGCTTAATTTTGTCTATGCAATAGACTGGCATAATAAGGTCATAATAAGAAACTTGTCAGTCAATCATTGTTTTAAGGAATGAAGGCTATTCAATGCTTGAAATTACTAGAAAAGTACTTAAGAGTCTATTGAGAAATAGATGCCTCACATGTCCTCAGCTGACAGCTTCATTGAATTCTACCCGCTCAACACCAGTTTCATGTACAACAATAAAGAGAAGACTCAGGGGTGTAGGCCTTATGGGAAGATTTGCAAAGAAAAGGCCACTTCTGAAACAGTAAATAAATAAAAAGAAAATATTAGAGTGGGCAAAGAAACACAGACATTGGACAACAGATAATTGGAAAAGAGTGTTATGGATCTTAATCCTATTGAGCTTTTGTGGGATCAGCTAGACTGTAAGGAACTTGAGAAGTGCCTGACAAGACAGCAACATATATAGCAAATGCTACAGGAACTGTGTGGTGAAATGTCAACTGTGTATCTGGAAAAACTGACAGCTTGAATGCCAAGGATCTGCAAAGACACGTGGAGGATTTTTTTGATGAGAACTCTTTGAAGTAGTTTAAGAAGTTCTGAATGGTAAATGGTCTGCACTTATATAGTGCTTTTTCAACCTTAGAGGTTACCAAAGTGCTTTACACTGTGTCCCATTCAACCAATCAAACACACATTCACACTCACACTCACACTCATACACCAATGGCAGCAGAGCTGCCATGCAAGGCGCTAGCCTGCCATTGGGAGCAACATGGGGTTCAGTGTCTTGCCCAAGGACACTTCGGCATGTGAAGTCGTGTAGGCCAGGAATCAAACTGCCAACCCTGCGATTGGTAACCGACCCGCTCTACCACCTGAGTGTTCTAAAAAAAATTTGTCCTGACTGTACACTGTTATCAGTTGAATGCCACGTTGGTGAAGACAATTTCATTCCATAAGAGCAAAATCTGTACATTATTCCAAACTTTTTTGCCACCAGTGTGTGTGTGTGTGTGTGTGTGTGTGTGTGTGTGTGTGTATATATATATATATATATATATATATATATATATATATATATATATATATATATATATATATTGTGTGTGTATATATATATATTGTGTGTGTATATATATATAATTGGGGGTCATTTAATACATTTATGGCATGTATTACTATAAAATTAAAAACTCAGTCCCAAAACAGCACAATTCGGACCTTCAGATGTTATATATCTATATATATTCTGTGACATAATGGAATGTTGCTATGCAACATATACGTTGTACTTCACACTCATTAACCCTGCATTCATATTTTCAACACGAAAATAACCTGAGTTTCTGTAAACAACAGTTTATAGCACTCTAAAAATATTTTGTCATGTAACATAAAATGTGCTTGATGTGGTTACATCCACATAAGTTAACTAGTTATATTTAAGTGATTAAATGTTCAGTATTATTTCATACGAATGTACGAATCTGACTACATTAGGTAAAACCAACAAAAGTACACTGAAAAAATTACTTGGAAGATTTACTTAATTGTTATTTTTGCAAGTTTTTGCACACAGTTTTTCTAAATAAATCTTAATGGAATATAATTTAAATTAATACATTTTATGACATAATATAGATAAAAGTTAGTGAGTAAATTTAACATAACATTCAAGCAAATTCAGTAAGTTTTACTTCCAAACATGATATATATAAGGAACTTAATTAATCTTAGTACATTTAAATAAAACATATTATAAAAATGTGGTTTCAAAATGTTCTTACAAACATATGTTTCATCGTGTTTAAACATGACAAACAGAAGCCTTCCACAGGAAAATGCTTAATGCATGCCACATTATATTTTCAATGAGACAACATCACACAGCTTTATTGTCGCTCGACACTAAATATAAACCCATGCACACAGCACCTCAACACTTTGTGCACAAAACACCATGACGGTGACAATCAACAGAATTTATTTTCTGATCATTAAGTGGTAATTTTGAGTAGAAAATGAACTTCAAAATGCACAAAACAAGAAGCTACCAAACGTAAAAACAAAATTAACAATAAAAATGGTGTAAATAGATTTGAAAACAGTGAAACCATGCAAGCTCATTAAAGGAATGTTCCAGACTCAGTACAAGTTAAGCTCAATCGACAGCATTTGTTGCTTGATGTTGATTACCACAAGGGATCAGCAGACTGGTAGCTTATGTCTGACAGATGTTGGCTACTGGGCTGAGCAGCAGACTGGTGGCTGGTGTCCCACGGCAGCTTGCTACTAGCCTGAGCATCAGCCTGGTACTTTGTGTCTGACAGGTGCTGACCACTGGACTGAGCAAAAGACTGATCAACGGTTGCTGGGGACTGAACAGGCTCGAAGGCCACCAGGGGCTGGACATGATCGTCAATGGTCACATGGGCCTGGACGGACTGGTCGACAGCCTCAGGGGACTGGACAGGCTCAATGAGCACAGGAAACTGGGCAGGCTCGTCGACAGCCTCTAGGAACTGGACAGGCTCAATGAGCACAGGGAACTGGGCAGACTCGTCGACAGCCACCGTGGTTGGGAGCGCTGGCAGTGACTGGGAAATGGCCTCCTTGGCCGGGAGCACTGGCAGCGACTGGGGAACAGCCTCCTTGGCCCGGGAGCACTGGCAGCGACTGGGGAACGGCCTCCTTGGCCGGGAGCACTGGCAGCGACTGGGGAACGGCCTCCGTGGCTGGGAGCACTGCTGCGGAAACAGCCTCCGTGGCCAAGGACGCTGGCACTGGGATGGCTGAGGATTCAGATGCTGGCTCTGGGACAGATGAGGCTTCAGGCGATGGCTTTGGGACAGACGATGCTTCAAACGCTAGCTCTGGGGTGGCGAAGGCTTCAGGAACTGGGACGTTGACCGTGGCAGACGTGGGTGCTGGCTCGTTGACCGTGACAGGCATGGGCACTGACAGCTGCATGGATTACTGCAATACCCCACAGTGTAGGGGGAGAATATGAGCCTCAAAGAATAGTCAATGAAGTCAACTAAGGAAAGTTCACATCTGCCCCCTGGCAGACAGGATTTCAACTGCTCTGTATACTGCTCAGTGGCACCATCTGAGAGACAACAATTTCCAAGCCGACAGATTCATAGTTAGGTGAGTTCTTATGTAATGTTTCCCAGGATAAGAGAAAGAGGATCTAAGTGCAGGCTTTAATATAAAGATACAAAAATAAACACAGGATACACACGAAACTCAGGAACAGTGGAAAACAAAACAAACCACTACAGCCAACAAAGGATAAGAACTCAGAATGAACACAATGAACAAGAACTCACAAAGAACACAATGGCAAAATATACACAAAAATGAACACGAGTAAAAAGACACAGCTGGGAAAAATCAAGGGGAAAACAGAGAACAGAGACAACACAGGAAACCAAAACTACTTTCAAAATAAGAGTCCAAAATCAAAACTAAATTCCCCTCATACGTGACAGGTGTATTAATACATGATGGAATGATACTGGAAAATGGATTTGGATGTGTCTTCAGCGTATTTTAGAGTGAATTGTATGTTCGGCTCCTATCATACCAGTCATAATACGATTCAAGCTTTGCAAAGTAATTGTTATTCATACAAATTAATATTCAATGTCATGACTGTGTGATAGTTTATGGTGCTGACAACCTGCTTACACCAGGCGCGTCCGTTGACATGATGCAATGCATCAGTTTGAGGCTCTCTACATCGGACATGTTGACACAAACTTTCTAAACCGTTTATTTGTGTTGTTGGCAGTTGTAGTGCGCATGCAGCACAAAAAGGGCATCTGTTTACTGTCGGCGAAACATGATGCACCGCAACAGACACTTCCATGGTAGACAGCATCATTGATTATAATGGGTTATATTGCTTTTTATGCGACTTTTCATCCGGTGTAGACGGGGTGTGATTGTTAACAGTTGTTTGTGAGATAAACGGTTTGATATATTTTAATGCAATGTGTTGTGTGTGCGTTATGTGTAAACACTGACATTTTGTTATAATGTTTTGGTTCTTATTAACTGTCCACCAATTGATTTTCAAAAATGGCTCTATTCGAGAGACTGCATGATGTTAGCCAATCATAACAGTGGGCGTTTACGTTGAAATTTAAAGGAGACGCTTAGTCCAAAACAGAGTGTTTAATGGCACTTTCCCCTGCACGTTACAGTTTGACTTGCTTCAACTCAACTAGCTTTAATTTTCTGAGCTTGCATTTCCACTGCAGTTAGTGCCTCCTCAGCGTGGGTGGGATTATAGGCTAATCGTCATAGTTGCACCACCTCTACTGCCATGACATCATCTTAAACACAACACAAACTGACCAAAACAATAACACAACTGCTAGCTGTTAGCTACTAGCTCATTGTGATGCATAAAGCAGTTTTTTGTATGCTGATTTTGAAGCAAGCTTGTGGGTAGCTGTGGCTCAGGTGGTAGAGTGGGTCAGCTGCCAATCGCAGGGTTGGTGATTTGATTCCCGGCCCACGTGACTCCATGTGCCGAAGTGTCCTTGGGAAAGACACTGAACCCCAAGTTGCTCCCAATGGTAGGCTAGTGCCTTGCATGGCAGCTCTGCCACCATTGGTGTATGGGTGTGTGTGTGTGAATGGGTAACTGGGACACAGTGTAAAGTGCTTTGGTAACCTCTATAAAAAAATTTACCATGTACCTCCATTATGGCTGAGTCCAGGGCACTCTCCCTTCCATTGCTCGCCGGTTTAGATAGCGTCCATTTGGTCGAACCACTTCCACTTTTCCTTGATGGTTCTGTTGTCACTTTTTTTACTTTTTCCTACACTGTTGGTAGGTCTGGTGGTAGCCATGTGCGGCTAACAGCTGAGACACTTCTTCAGAGACTTTTTAGTTTCGCTCATCGCTAACGAGTGGACCGTCTTTTTTTTTCACAATTCGAAATTCGCGTGAACAAATGATACCGCTATCGCTGTTACTAACTTTAAAACTAGTGCGTTGATGTCGCGTGTTGGAAATCCAGTGATGCTGGTAGTGACGACTCTCCCTGACCAATCAGTGATCTGCAGGATTTTGACATCACATTTAGTATCGGCTCGGCTTGCTTGGAACCTCGACCGATGTGGTACTAAACAAGTATCAGGTACCAGGTACTATCTACAGTGGAATACCCCCAAAAAACGGGCAGAGTCAAGTTGAGTCGAGTTGTACCGTGAAGTGGAAAAGCCCCACAAGACAGAGGGCCAGAGACAGGGAGCAAAATTATCATATATTACTTAATTATGACTATTTTATGCCAAAAAAGAAATTACTAACATTATCAGTGGACCACAATGATGATAATACAACCATAAAAAAATTGCATTTCATGACCCCATTAATTTTTACATGTTTAAATGTAGAATTTGCTTAATATTTTCAAGTTCACGCTTAAATAAATGTATTCAAAGTACATAATCTGTAGCCAAAAATAAATTCAGTGTCATTTTTCACAGTCATATAAGGTAGAAATGGCTTTACAATATAAATATACACTGTACAAGTAATCATTCAACATGGTACATTGCTTTCTGCATTCTTTCTTTTTTAGATGGCCAGTAATTTTGCTCTGTGTAATTTAGTTGATGTGTTTAAGTGTTTTAAGCTACGGCTGCTAACAATATTATGGAGGTTGCTACACTACAAAGCTCTTGATCTACAGTAGAAGGTCACTAAAACAAGGGCATGAAAGTGAATTGAATCCATATACCTGATCAAGCCTTCATTTGATGGATGGCGTTCCACACAAACTGGCACAGTAATCTATTTTTCGGGATAAAGTGGAAATAGAAAAAAGAGAGTAAGAAAAAACAACTGTGTACTACAAAACCATTGTGAACCGTGGATGGCCACTCTGAATTTAATTTTGTGTGTTATTTTATACTGATGATATCAATACTTTTAAATCATATTACTTTGTCAATGTAATATAACTAAATATCAAGTAAGGATTGACCCTTTATAAGGACTGAGCTAAATGTCAGCAGTACCTTCTATGAAGTTACCAGTCATTTAAAAATGATCAGTTACTTAGTTTTGTGCACATTTCAACAAATGGACCAGTATGGAAAGTTTATAAGAGGACAGTGGAGCGTTGACAGGAAATTAATCAGCCGGATTCAAACCATATAAGTGCCATCACGCAATGTGTCAGAGCATGAGCACCACTAGGTCATGTTTCCAACAACTCTTATTTATAGTCAAAAGTGTTCTCCCACAGTTTATTTATTCATATACTAGGATTAGATTATGAAATCATTATTTTATATATATATATATATAAAATATATTATATATTATATTAAAATATATATATATATATATAATATATATATATATATATATATATATATATATAGATGAATGTCATACTTGACATTTCCAAACATTCAAAATAAATAATCTGACAATGGTGAAATCACAGATAATCTTTGCTTTAGAAAATAAATAAATAAACAATGCACACACCAAAATGCGGTTGGCAGTGTTTTACAAGGAAGGTGGCTTACCTAAAATATTTCAATAATAGAGTATACAAGAATACGTTTTTCATAAACATGATGGACACAGAGAGGTCCATTTGTTTTCTCATAAAATCTATAGTCTATTAAATTAAATTCAAACAACTACCTCATTTTTATTGGAAAATGGTAGTGCTGCTGGAATCAGGAAGCTCATCTAACACTTTGAGATAAACAGCTTCATGTTCCTATAAACAATAAAAACCTTTAATAAAACCTTAAATAACAATAAAAATATTAAAATAATTCATTTTAATATGCCAAAAAAAAAATCTTACTTCAGCATATGATCTGCATTCATTCACACTATAAAGGGGTGGGCTACTGGGGCTTAAGCCCCAAATGTTTTTAGTAAAGTGCAGAATGTATTTATCATTGTAGAGCGGAGGAGGGCAGGGCCGGGCTGGAACATCAGCCTGATGGGGGCGCACGAGGGATAAAGGCGGCCGAGGATGACAGTTTGAGAGAGAGAGAATTACTAGCAGCTGCCCTGTGTGTGTTTGTGTGTGTCTTTTTATTTAATTAAATATTATTTATATTGTTAAGCTGGTTCTCGCCTCCTCCTTGGCCATCTAAACCCCCTTGCACTGATGCGGAAACCCAGTAATCAACACAGAAACGGACTAACCCATCAATCTTAGGTACAAGAACAACCGGACTCGCCCAATCGTTGTGCGCTTCTTCTACTACCCCATCTCGAGACGGAGTGACAGGGCAAGAGAGAGAGAGGAGAAAGAGAAAAAATCTCACTCACCGGTTCTCTGATGCGCCGTCGCGCGGTCCTCGATCACTCCTCCACCCTCTCAGGCAGAAACCATTCCCCACATCCGGGTGGTCGGGCTACTCCGTCCCCCAGAGAATGGCAGCGCCGCTCCCCTGGGTGGACAGCAGTGTCGAGAACTCTACGACGGGCATCCCTGCTTCTTCCCGGGTTTCGGCACCAGTGTAAGGGGATTAATGGAAAGGAGGAGGCGAGAACCGACTTAACAATATAAATAATGTTTTATGTAATAAAAGACAGGGCAGCTGCCAGTAATTCTCCCTCTCTCGCCAGCTTTATACCTCGCGTACCCCCATCAGGCTGATTGGGGACCGGGCATGTGCTGTTCCAGCCCGGCCCTGCCCTCCCCCACTCTACAATCATCTTGTAGCCCCCTCGACTCCATGCCCTCGACTGAAGATTCCTGGCGTGCCGGTTCTGACAAGTCTAGAGGACGCCATCATAGGACCTCCTCCTCAGTCACTTTCCCACAGAGCAAGGTAAGTTCTTTGAGTTTTCTTCTCAGCACAATTGTTTCGGGATGCAACTTTGCTCCCCGACATATTACCTGCTCCCCCTGCTGCAATGCCCCACCGAGTATGTCATACGTGATCGTCCCCTTAGTGCCCCCCGCTCGGAGCTTGGATGTGTCACTTACGCTTCCAACCCGTTGCGGTGGCAGGCCGGGACCATCCAACTTGGCGACGCAATTTAGTTCAGGCGATGCGTGCTGGCCAATCTTGGACCTGCGAGTTCTGAACCGGGCCTCACAAAGACTCCCGTTCAAAGGTGCTCACGCGGAAACTTATTCTAACGTGTGTCCAGCATCTAGATTGGTTCCATCTAGATTGGAAGCCAGAATACTTGCACACATTCAATTCTTTGCTCATCTCTGAAAAACCACCATCTGATTTTTTAAACATTTCAAAAACCGAATGTTATAAAACCTGCCACACAGCGTGGCTCTTTGCCCTCCAACAGTCTGGTAGGAACAGTGAAAATAAACACAAACTGAATTTTCTGGTGTAGCTGTAGTGGTTTAGTGTGTAACAACAATGTGGAAATGCTTATTTTCATGTGGACGAACCGGGTTCTAATCAGTCTTTCTTCCCACTTTTTCCCCATCCTGTTTCCTGTTATAGTTCCTTTAATACTACTTATAATAATTAATAAAAATGAATATGAAGGTTGGTTCTCCACCATGATTTGGTCACGGTGAAGGTCGGGGAATTTAGAGAAAGTTTTGATCTAGGTCAAATTAATCATAGTTTTCTACAGTAATATTGTAGTCAAGTCAAGTCAAGTCAAGTGGTTTTTATTGTCGTTTCAACCATATACAGTTAGTACAGTACACAGCAAAACGAGACAACATTCCTCCAGGACCATGGTGCTACATAAAAACAACAAAGGACCAACACAGGACCACATGAGACAACACAACAAAATAAAATACCTATATATAAAAAAAAAAAAAAAAAAAAACCTACATATACCTATATAATGTGCACGTGCAAACATGTGCAAAAAGTACGGGACAGTACAACAAATTTCTGACAATGAACAGGACAATAGACAGTGCAGTGCCGACCAGTACTCAGTAGTGCAAAAAGATGACAGTTTCTAAAAATGTAAACATAACATACTATGAGATAATGTTCTATGCACATAGCAGTTATTGAGGTAGCAGACAGTTATAAAGTGACAGTAATTAAAGTGCAACTCAGGACACGTGTGTGTCAAACCAGTCTCTGAGTATTGAGGAGTCTGATGGCTTGGGGAAGAAGCTGTTACACAGTCTGGCCGTGAGGGCCCGAATGCTTCGGTACCTCTTGCCAGACGGGAGGAGGGTAAAGAGTTTGTGTGAGGGGTGTGTGGGGTCGTCCACAATGCTGGTTGCTTTATGGATACAGTGTTTTTTGTAAATGTCTTTGATGGAGGGAAGAGAGACCACAATGATCTTCTCAGCTGTCCTCACTATCCTCTGCAGGGCTTTGCGGTCCGAAACGGTGCAAGTCCCAAACCAGGCAGTGATGCAGCTGCTCAGGATGCTCTCAATAGTCCCTCTATAGAATGTAGTGAGGATGGGGGTTGGGAGATGTGCTTTCCTCAGCCTTCGAAGAAAGTAGAGACGCTGCTGGGCTTTCTTGGTGATAGAGCTGGTGTTGAGGGACCAGGTGAGGTTCTCCGCCAAGTGAACACCAAGGAATTTGGTGCTTTTGACGATCTCCACAGAGGAGCCGTCGATGTTCAGCGGAGTGTGTTCACCTTGTGCTCTCCTAAAGTCAACAACCATCTCTTTTGTTTTGTCGACATTCAGGGACAGGTTGTTGGCTCTACACCAGTTCGTCAGCCGCTGCACCTCCTCTCTGTATGCTGACTCGTCGTTCTTGCTGATGAGACCCACCACGGTCGTGTCATCGGCGAACTTGATGATGTGATTCGAGCTGTGCATTGCTGTACAGTCGTGAGTCAGCAGAGTGAACAGCAGTGGACTGAGCACACAGCCCTGGGGGCCCCAGTGCTCAGTGTGGTGGTGGTGGAGATGCTGTTCCCGATCCGGACTGACTGAGGTCTCCCAGTCAGGAAGTCCAGGATCCAGTTGCAGAGGGAGGTGTCCAGGCCCAGCAGGTTCAGCTTTCCAATCAGGTGCTGGGGAATGATTGTGTTGAATGCTGAGCTGAAATCTATGAACAGCATTCGAACGTATGAGTCCTTATTGTCTAGGTGGGTGAGGGCCAGATGGAGGGTTGTGGTGATGGCATCGTCCGTTGAACGGTTTGAAGTTACATATTACTGTAGTTACCATCACTACAGTAATATGGTGTTGGTATAGTAACCACAGTGCCAACAATGCCTATTAAGTGGCATTTGCGTCTGCATAGGGCCCCCACGACAACCTGGGTTTCCCCTACCAGGATTCCAGTATAGCCAAATAGTAATTTACAATAAGTGTAAATAGCACTAGGCACACAGCCCGGCAATATGCATGCCAATAGTCTGATGGAACCTATCAAACCTATTTAAAATATTACATACACTATGAAGAAAAGACATGCAGAGATAAGTACAGTATGTGAATTTGACCTTCCTTGGCCTAAGATCTGATTTGGCGACATCAGTAAGTCAGCTGGTTAGATGAATAAGTTAACCGGATTAAAATCTAACTTTGGCCAATTTCACAGTGACTGTACATGCAAATGGAAAGTTGTTTATTTTAAATAAACATTTATTTACACAAAAAGTGTGAATACACGTGTGGTCTGAAACGTGTGGTTGGTGGCTTTTCCCCAAGGATCGGCATCTCACAGGCCGGCAGAAAGCGAGGGGCATGGCAGCGACTCAATGACCTGTTTCCTGGACCTGAAAAGAACACTCAAAAGCCGCATTTAAAGACAGCAGTGAAGAGGTACCATTATATGACACATCAGGTGCATTTCTTCCCACTGCCAGCGAAGTAGTTAAGTTCAGTCAAAATACTTAAACAACACACACCGATTTTGTTAGATTATATACTGTTTTATTATACACCAGGCTGCAAATAGCATGCCACTATTTACATGTCATCTACTGTAGCCATCCACACCTTAATTTGGTCATTTAATTCTCTTATTCATTTTTCACATATCTTCATGAAATATATTTATTAATTTGGGATGTGATGTGTTTGTTTGTTAAAAAAAAATATATTCTTTCTTTTTTTGTACTTCTGAAGTAGCTATAACTGTGCTGATAAACTACAGTTGTCAGTTATGCATTTTTAATCTTTATACTTTATAATAAATAGACTTGTTTATTAGCAAAATGTAAACTTGCTTAGTTATATATGTTGGGTGTCTTTGGATAGGTATACTTGTAGGTGGGGGGGCCCAAAATGCTAGGGCTGGCCCTGAGTAACCATGTTTAATTTTGTGGTTTCTATCATTCTAATAACAAAATACCATGGTGATACTATGGTTTCTGTTGTAAAAATCAAGGTTATGTTTTGTAAGGGAAGGTTAAGGTTAGGTCTAAATGGAGCCTCTGCCTAAACAAATAAAACGTTTTATGTAGTATTTGTCAAAATTCTCTCTTTAGCTTGAGATTAATGTTTCACATTATTAGGTAGATGAGGCGGAAAATCCCTGCACTATATTTTCTGTGGAAGTAGCTCTGCTCTGCTCTTACTTATTATATTATATATTATGTATTTGGGTAATGATCAAAACATTTGGGAATTATTTTGCAAGCCCCCAATTTCAAGCAAGATATTAGAAGCATTTATTGGATTTATCAGCTTGAATCTCTATAGCACCACCATCAGAGCTGATCTGTTTGCTTATCGTCTTAAAGCAGAGCCCACCCCCTCATAAGTGCATATGCAAATATGTGTAACCTTAGTTTGGCATGTATTAGCTGCCTGGAGGATTCGCTTTCCAATGTGAGTTTGTTGTTGTTTCAGTTTCTACTGTTATGTGAACGTAGATGTAGGAGGGAGAAAATGGCAACATTATTAATGCAGCTGGTTTCTTTTCAGACAGTTTCCATGGTAATTGCAGCAAATCTTTCTCAGGTGGAGGGATAGTGGTCTTGCTGCAATCCAAGTTTTTCTAAATGTTCATGGGGGTATAGAGAAGGACAATTTCAGTAAACTAAGTTTTTGTTTTTTAGTCAATCTAAGACCTTTGTGTCTAATATTAGCATTATATTCTTTATGTATAGCCAGAGGGGAACTGGCTCCCCCAGCTGAGCCTGGTTTCGCCCAAGGTTTTTTTTTTTCTTCTCTCCATTAACTAAATCTTATGGAGATTTGGGGTTTTTGCCACAGTCGCTCGCCTTCACCTTTGACTTGCTCACTGGGGGCCATGAAAATTTATGGAGATTACATTTTCCATTTAAACTGCTCAATTATCAGCTGCGGCCTGTGAATTTTAAGTCTTGGCCTTCAGTGCGATTCATGCCATTAAGAAAACACTGCAGTCCTATTCACTGCAGTGTTGTGGGATTCTGTGGAAATTCTGAAGGCCTAACGGGGTGGAGCTCAAAGTAACACACTGCTTCAGCTAAGGAGTATGGTTTTGGGCATGCAATTTGTGAAACAGATGCCACACTTTGCTTGTAAGCATCGAGAAATAAACTTTTAGTTTTTTGCTATTCATTTGTAGATGAATTAGGAGTGGAATGTGTTTGAAAATACATAGGCAAAAAGGTCAATGAGAATGAAAGTATGAAAAAATACTTATTTATTAGGCATGCTACGCCAGCAGAGAAGGCTTTGCTGGCCCTGAGAAATGGCCACTGTCAATGAGGTCATTACATTACAGCATAATATTTTGTAAAGCTACTTTGAAACTATGTGTTGTGAAAAGCGCTGCACAAATAAAAATGACTTGACCTTACCTTAATGCTTGGGATATTGGGTTTATCTTTGCAGACCTATTGCATAATGCCATTTCCAGAGAATTGATGAAATGAAAAGGGTTGCCATAATTGCAAGTCACCAGTACAAACAGGTGACTGTGAGAGAGAACATGTGGAGGTACAGTAAATGCTCTTCCACAAGTGTTTTTTGTGGAAACTGCATCTGTGTCATTTGAGTGTCATTGTCTTTATCCATTGTACTTGTTCATGATCTAGCTGTGCAAGAAAGGCATATCACAAATATATGTTGCAGCATAATACTGCTTAGACTGATTCAACCACTGCATACTTTGAATGACAGCTCCACCTGGGCATTATATCTGGTATAGCATGTCTATAAAACTAATTGAGTCAGTGCCCCACTGCACAAGGCAAGTAAAGGTCTATTTACTAACTAAGTTAGTAAACTTAGTAGTTAAAGGATTATACATTATACAAGGATTATACAAGGATATACATACAAACCGCAGAAGTGTGCGGTTTGGGACGCACCTATTTACTCTCCCTGTCATGTGCCATGCAAAGCATGCTGGGAAACAGAAATCCCCTGCCCTGTTTCAGTTAATGGTGCTGTAAGCAATTTTAACTGTTCTAGAATTCCCACAAGTTGAGCCATTGGATTAGCCACACCCCCTTTCCAAACCCCCACACTCCAAAGATACCAAATGAGGCCAATATTGAGCAGAACTGACAACTGTTATGAGCAACATGGAATTAAGCCTCAATAATTCACTGCTACTACAATACTATGAGATCAAATGAAAGTATTGACAGGCAGAAAGTGTAATTGATCGCTGCCCCACATATTTTTGTTTGCTGTTCACGGAGTCTAGAGCTGTCACAGAGACCAGTGCGATATCTCAGGACACTTATTTCATTCATATCTTTCAAGGAGTAGTAAAATGAAGAAAAAGTTTTAAATACTTATCAAGGTTAATTTATTTGAACTAATTTGTATGATAAAATTTTTTCCTATTCAAAACAATTAATTATTTTGAGCATTAGGGTTTACAGTGCATACATCCCACAGAAGTAAATCTTGGGGTCTTTTAAGAGGACATCCTGGGCTTTTCAGAGATACCAAATGTTTGGCAGTTTGGCCATGACAACTTCTTCTCCTTGGTCTATAGGAATGTATTATTTTACCTGTTCAGCACATCAAATATTAATATTTTATTCTTAAAAAAAAAATTGCCAATATATACATATATATATATATATATATATATATATATATATATATATATATATATATATATATATATATATATATATATATTATCCCACACTTTTTTTTTGTTCTTTTTGCACCAAACATTATATTGAAATTTTAAAAAGTTAAATTGCTTTTTTTTTTTGCTGGGTCTCGGGAGTTTAGTAAGATGACAAAATAATTTCTTGTAATGTTAAAAAGCTTTATAATAATCTTTATAATGACAAAGCAGGCTGCATATATAAAAATGCATATGAATGACAGTTCCTGTTTTAAATATATCTTGAAAATTTTATGTCATGATTTTCAAAGCTCTGTGTTTTTATTTTGGTGGGTATGAATGGAATGGAATGACAATTGAGAGATATACATTAAAAGCCTTTTGCATGTATCATATTTGATACATGTATTTCAATGTGATTTTTTCTTAAATTAAATAATGTATGAAATTTTAACCAAGCACAAGTTGCTTCAATTTAGCAAATACATTTTGAAATATCAGTTATAATATAAAGATTATTTTAATTAAAGATTATTATTTATTATTTCATAGCAAAAAGAAATCACAGTACGAAGGACAACATTTTTGAAATTATATTACAAGGTCTTCTTCCAAAAGAGTACAGAAACTTTCACGGGGAGGCAAATGCACATCTTTATAGGGTTAACAGGTTAAAGGTGCTGTAAGCGATTTCAGCCATTCTACTTCCACAAGACTGAGCCATTGGATTAGCCACGTCCCCTCTTTCAAAACCCTGCACTCCAAAGATACCAAAATGAGCTATGTTGAGAGCAGAAATTGTTGTTTAAAAAACAGTAGCAAAACAGCACCCTCAACTGACAACTTGAATGAACAACATGACATAAAAATGAATTATGCCTCAGTTATTCACAGCAACTACAACATTATGAGAATGCACAAAATGATTGACAGGCAGAAACACATTTTTGTTTGCTGTTTACAGAATCTAGAGCTGTCACAGAGACTGGTGAGATATCTCAGATGCTTATTTCTTTAATATCTTTCAGGGAGTAGGAATATTTTTTGATACCTTTCCATTAAAAAAATCACTTATAGCACCTTTAATAAAGTATGCCAAATGTAATATCCTTCAATCTCACTGGTTGGCACTGGTAAAAGACATGTTTCCAGAGATCAAATGCAATGTCACACTGTATCTGTGACTGGGGCGGACCTATACATTTTTTGTGGGGTGGCAAGGGGGTGGTATGCAGACTATGAGGAGTGGCAACACTTAAGAATTTGCCCATGTGTAGTTTTTATGGATTAAGGTACCAAGTCAACAGTCATACATAATGACCAATTTAAGCACCCAAATAAATATTTCACATAATATGGTAATTTCTTTCTACATCTGCAACTATCAGTCTTGAATGAAGATGAATACATAGATCAGCACTTTGATTAAGAACATGACATATTGATCTAGTGGTAAATTGTTGCCTTTAGTATTTAGAGGTTTTGGATTGTAATTCACCCAAATATAATATTTTATTTGAATAAAACAAGATTGCATCTTGTGGAAATAAGCTCATCAACCCACGAGAGCCCAAACACTGTACGCACGCTGCAATAGTTGGTTGATGGTGTGATTGGCTGCTGCTGTAAACACTCACAGGATTGGTTGTTGCTGTAATCAATCAATGGGTCTGTTATAATTTGTGCGTTTGGTCAAAGTTTATGCAGTTTGACATGAATAAACCCCTACACAATGTCAAAATCAATGATAATATACTTACATTTATATTTAATACATTTGAATACTTATGCTGGGGTGGCAGATGGGGCTGCAATGCTTTTCCTTAGGGTGGTATTTGGCCCCCATGCCACTCTGGTAGATCCGTGACTCCTGTGAATAAATCGGATCTGTGCTCAAGATGAGGCCTGCTAAAACTGCTGCCACTAGTCTCATGTGCAGTATAATAAACCCAGTGTTTTCTGTTGATCTCTATTTGTTTTCTTTTGATATTTGCATGTGGCATTTATCAGTGTGAATTTTTTTCATTGACTTTTTCCCCCCCATAGCATGTAAACATGCAGATATGCACAGGCGCATGAATTATTAAGTATTCCAAATGAATTAGATTTTATCTACCTTTGAAGTAACAGGTATGGGTTTTCACTCAGTAAATAAAGCATTACTCCTGTTCTCCCTTGTTAGTTTTACATAAAATGTATGTCAGAATATTTCCTGTAAAATTTTTAGGTCAAGTCATTTTTATTTGTATAGTGCTTTTCACAACACACATTAATGATTAATGTCTTTTAAGTCCTTCCTGGATTAACTGCAGAAGTTTACATAGATGCATTGTCCTTTGTTAGTTGGCTGATGAAGGCTTCTGTTGCCAATTAATTGATAGACTATGTATTCCATTCCAAACTGATCCCTGTGGCACTCCATAATTAGGTTTTGTTTGATTTGACAATTCCTTGTTTACATAGACAAAGTGGTAGCGGTCTGCTAAATAGGACCTAAACCATTCTAATGTAAATCCACAAAGGCCAACATAATTCTCAATCCTATTCAAGAGAATGTCGTGATCTATGGTTTCGAAGGCAGCACTAAGATCTAAAAGCACTAGAAGAGAAATGCAGCCGTGATCAGATGATAGGAGCAAGCAATTTGTAACTCTGATAAGCGCAGACTCTGTACTATGGTGGGGCCTAAGTCCTGATTGAAATTGTTCATATAAGGTATCTCTCTGTAGAAATGAACATAGTTGAGAGGACACTAACTTTTCTAGTATTTTTGACATAAATGGGAGATTTGAAATTGGTCTATAAATAGCCAGTTATCCAGGATCAAGCTGTGGCTTCTTAATAAGCAGTTTGATAACTGCAATGTTAAAGTTTCTTGGGACATGTCCTAAGGATAGCAGGGAGTTAATTATATTAAGAATAGGTTCCGAGATTACAGTGAATACCTCTTTTAAGAGCTTAGTTGGTATTGGATATAATATAAATGTTGTGGATTTTGGAAGTTTTTTTTTAGCTCATAATGACCTATGTGTCACGATTCCCTTGTTGTCTGCCCTTGGCTTCACTTGTCTTTGTCTAAAACTACACTTCCCATGATCCCCGGCCCTCATCACTGCCAGCCCTGTGTCATTGTGCTCACCTGATTGTCGTTTGTCATCATCATGTCTCCAGTGTATATAAACCCTGTTTGTTCTCCATTCCCTTGTCGATCGTTGATGTTTATGCATGTTATGGTAGTCTCTGTGTTTAAATCCTGCCCGTATTCGCTGTCGATGGTTTTTCATGTTTATGTTGTGTTTTCCCCTCGTGGTTGTTTTGTTTGTTCCTGGTGTTGTTTTATTTTAGTTATCCTGTTCACCCTTTTGTTTATCTCATTAAAGAACTGCACATAGATCCTCACTCCTCGTCTGCCTCCTTCTGCCAAACCGTTACACTATGACAGCAAAGTTTTGAAGTGCTCGTGAGGAAAATGACACACTGTTTTATGAGGTACTGTGACAGACTTTTATTTCTGATTATTTCAATTTTATCAGTGAAGAAATTCATTAAGTGTGATCATTGTACCATGGTGCAGGGCTTTTGTGTAATTTTCTTAAATCATAGGGCAGCACATTATCAAGATTGCTAGAGAAGACTGTATTAAAATGTTCTGTTATTACATTGAGTTCTTCTAGACTTTGTGGCTTACTGAGTATATGACATAGATCTGGAAGATTATTAGTGAAGCTATCTTTAATGGTCGAAAGAATAGTTCTACCTGAACAATAGCAAGGTGTAGATTGAATAACATTAGCTGATCACAGCATACAAGAGATGAGGTACTGATCTGCGACGTCATCGCTCTGTGGCAGAATTTCTACAGTATCAACATCAACTCAATGACAAAATTAAATCTAGCATATGATTATGGCAATGAGTTGGTCCTGTCACATTTTGTCTGACTCCAAGAGAGTTGAGAATATTGATAAATGCTCATCCCAATGTGTCATTTTCATTATCTATGTGAATGAAGTCACCAACAATTAAAGCTCTATCTAAAGTAACTACTAGATCTGATAGAAATTAGGAATAGGATAGGAAATCAGAATACAGCCCAGGTTATCTATATACTGTAGCAAGGTAAAAAGATGACAGAAATATTTTATTTTGAAGAATTAAAACTGAATTTCACCAAGATGGTCTAGGGCACTGGAAATTACTTGGAGCCAGAAAACTAAGCACTGACAAAATGGTTCCTTAAAGTCTAGCATGACCCAGCTAAATGAGATACGGATGACCATCTGTGTAACTTAATCATCATGAGAAACAAGGGCAGATCTGTCAAAATACACACTTGGAAAACCCCCATCACTGGAAAGAACATTCCAAGAGAGAGATAAAGAACCATTGCCCTGGAAATCTATGAAAGCTGAGGTACTCTTTATTCTGAACAATAACCAATTTGACACACTTAAAATTAGACATTTCCTGGGGAATGCCTCACTGTCGTATGCTAAAATTCACCAGACAAAAAGATCTTGATGACTTGAAGAAAGCAGGCTTTCTTTGAAATGCTTCCTTGGTATTATCCTTTTTGCAGGACAGAAATCTAATGTTCATAACTTAAATTGTACAAATTAACTTTTCAAGTGTATATCAGGACCTATTTTCTTAATCTAGGAACTGTGACATAATTGCAAAATTTACTTTACTGTAATTTTATCCTGCACTTAATCTGCCAAAGTGCCTAGAATGGTCATTCAAGGTTTAACCTTATCATAATCCTGACAATAATTTTTTTAATAATGTGTAATATATTCATGTTTAGAATTAACAAACTACTTAGTAGAAAACCTTTATCATGCATTATAACTAAATGATAATTGCAATTTAATAAGAAAGTATGTCATGTTTAATAAGGAAATGTTTGCCTGTTTATGTAGAGAATGTTGATTTTAACAGATGTCATGTCTCTTACACCGATTTCAAGGTATAAAATGTATGTTTAAAACATTTACTATTTAGAGTGGGAATTTTTAAGAATCCTTTAGACAAAGGATTGTAAATCAACTTTGAAAATGACTGAAATTTGACCATGTGACTCTGAAAAACCACCTCTGATTGGCTTGGAGCCTCTTTGGGGTGTGGACAGATTTCACTCAAGACTCTGGTACCAAGGAAGAAGTCTTTAGTTGTCTCTCTTCTGCTCTCTTGCTTCCACTTTCTCTGCAACTCCTCAAACTCTGTGCTCTTGCCTTTGTGGCTTGCAGCCTCAGTGCAATGTAGAAGTCCAGGAAGGCTCGGAGTAAAGCTCAGAGGAAGCCTTTTTCTTCTCTGCGCTATGACACACACCTCGTCATCCATCAACGCAACAGATGTAGCACAATGTACGATCATTAACAAAAGTCAAAAACACAGACGGAAACAACAGAACATTTTACTGACACAGCCAAAGAACCAAAGTGATGCAAGAAAACACAATGACATACAAGTACCTCTCCAGACTTTGCTTTATGTACTGGTGCATTATTTAAATACTTCGGGTAACCCAATTGCAAATCGAGTTATATTGAATGGTTTCCAAGGCATTGTCTGTAGAATCCATAAAGTAGATTTTCTGTGTACAAATCATTTCATTCACCTGTTACACTATTCACCAACTTGTATCATGTTTGTATGTGTTTGATTATTTTTTATGCTTAGAATAGCAATAAAGTCTTGTTTGTATTCAAAGATAATTTGACTGTGGTATATTTTGATAAATAATCTTGTCACATGATTTGTTTCAAAGATCCGGCCCTAAAGCTAAACCTAAAATATTTTTTAGAATATTTTCAATAAGCCATGAAAATAATATTACTCCAATAAAAGCATTTATCATAATTTCCTTATTAAAGCTAATTCCTTACAATAGAAATTGTGAACAGATACAACGAAACGTTGCATTACGATATTAATGGTGGAGAATTTTATTCAGACAAATAATCTAATTATTTGTACTTTATCTATCTTATAATGGTTGTCAAATAAGGTTCATTTCAGTATAAATAGACATACTGTTCCCTAAATTATAATTATGGAGGTACTCCGCAATTTAATCCTTACCATATACATCTACATTAACCAAAATTCCTACATTTGTATCTGATGGTGTCACATTAAGCATTAATAGTTCAAAAGACTTAAACATATATCCTGTCCTCTGAGTAACACCAAAAACGTCACTGTAAATTGTAGCAACACCTCCTCTTCGTGCCTTCAGATGAGGCTCATGTTTAAAACAATAACATGGGGGAGTAGATTAATTTAAACGAATATATTCATCTGGTTTAAGCCTGGTTTCATTCAAACTGAGCATATCCAAACTATGATCTATAATATTTACAATTAGTGCTTTGGTTGAAAGAGATCTAATGTTTAGTAGCCCTAGCTTTTATATATTTATCTTCAACTTTTTAGTTATTTTCAAGTTTTACCGCAATCAAATTTTTCCAAAATAATTTTGTGAGTTTTGTGTTTGGTAGTTGGGAGAACAGACACAGTCACTATATGATATCTAGGTGATACAGTCTCTATGTGTTGTTGTTTGTTGTAGTCGAGCCTGCACTTGTGTGTGTGTTCATGTTTGTGTGTGCTGAAAGCAGTAAAACAATTACAAATTACAAGAACGGTTCACCTAGCCCTGCTTCCTCCTTGAGAGTATACAAGAACTTTGGCTAAGTGGCCAACTGTTCATCATCATTTAGAGCCGAGAGGCCGAGAAGTGTATAGCTGCAGGCATGGCTCCAAAGAGGGGCATGAGATTCAAATCACCATTATGGATATAGAAAGCCCCTAACGATAACTTTCCCTTACCGTAACCATTTTGAAGATGGCGCAACCCCCTTTTGGAGAAACCTCGCTCTCTTTTGGAGATTCCATCCCAATTTGGAGGTCTCCAGCCTGCAGCTATACCTACTTGGAGAGATCGATCTCTCCCATGAACACAAGCACTGCATCCTCATGCCCTCAGTCTCAGGTCTTTGTTTGCACAGTAGCCTAGCAACTAACTGTGGCTGTTGACATGTTCAAATGCCTTTCATTTTCCAGTATTGCACCCTCTCTTTTGAGGGAAAAAAATCTATAAATTATGTACTTTTGTATGGGCAAAAATGTATGTTACTCATGAGCCATTGCAAAGCGAGTCAGAGTGTGAGCACAGATGTTACTGACCAGCCCCATTGGTTTTATTTAAACATTGGGACCTATAATGCTTGGCACCTATAATCTCAGATACTTTCATCGTTGGTCTGTTGACCAAGAAGCACTGGTAATAGCGCTGATGAGGAAGAATGGTAGTTAGCATGTTGTTTTAATACTTTATTTAATTGTATAATTACTGCATAGCAAGCTTTTTTTTTGTTTTGTTTTGTGAAGACCAGATGGTATAAATTACATACACCAGGCCTCCATGTATTTGTAATAAATGCCTGGTGATATTGTGACTCTGATAATGTGACTGGGTTGCAGCCAAGATACTTCTGGTTGATGACTGGTACTGTCAGCTTTTGAAAACATGTTGAAATCTCTGCACAACTGTGCATGAGTTCAACTGCAAAATGTGGCCTAACTTTGTTTTCAGAGAAATTATAAGATTGACACTTAACCAACAAAATAGGGCCAAAAACAATATACAAAACTATATATTTACATTTTCTGAAGAAAATGTTAGCGGTGTTTGACTCTGCTAAAGTAACTGCCACAATACTACACTCTTGCATTGTTCATATTACTCAATAAATGCTTATGACCAAGAAAACGTATTTAACTGAGCTGTTTCAATGAAAGTGTCTTGTCATTTGTGTTGGGACAACATAAATATTTTTGTGGATTTTGCAGTGGAAGATCTGGAAAATTCCCGCTGGGCCAGTCAAAAATTGGTCCAGTTAGATCCACATGTTGATTGACAAACTTTCATCATATGTCGCTTAACAATTGCCAACAGTCCGTAACATCCGGTATTTAAAGGATCAGAATTGCGTTCCGTATTATTGGCTAGTTGATTTTACGAACGTTCCATGATTGTCAGACGTCACTGGTGGGCGATGGTATTTCCGGTCTAACGCTACGTTAGGTTCATCGACGACGCCGGTAACTGTCAGGTAAGACTAGGACCAGATAAACATGGCTTTCTACACCAGATCCCTTCAACATCTGCCAAGGATAACGATAAATGACGTACACCGAATAATTCAAGCGTCATCACCGGCTCCCAAGAGCAAGAGGGAAAAGGGTTTCAAGATATACGTCTCTTCATTCATTGACAATTATGAAGGTAAGTTATGCTATGTCTTTAGCTAGCTGTAGCCCTAACGTTAGCGATGATGCTAGGTGACGTTAGGCTAGAAAGTAACCTTTACAAAATACTTATTAAACGATTAATTTTAGTTATTGGTCACATGTGGTTTATTATGTTCATTTTACTTTCTGACATTGAATAAATGTATGGGCGTTTCTTCAACAAGGGGCACTTTTAGGCTTGTGAAGTTGAATAGAAAAACTTGTTCAAAAGTCACGTAACAACATAAGTTTAAATTATTTGTCTAGTTTTAAGGTCTGTAAGAGGACAAAATTAGATTACAAGAGAAGTTATGAGACTGTGTTAGTCTCATAACTAAGAAGTTATGAGTTATTCTGTTTTTAGATAACAGCAGTGAAATGTCATTTCCACCACATCTCAATGCTGTTATTTAAAAACAGAATAACTTATGTCAGTCAAGAATTGTCTAGGATCATTTTTGTAACTATTTTTATCAGTTTTTCCACAATGTACAATAATTATACATTTGTCAATGAGATAAATGAACTGCCCTAAGGACCAAACGGTGAACTGTACACCTGTCACACTCTGAAATGCAATACTGGTTTGGGCAAGAGCTTATTAGGAAATAAATGACTTGCATTTTTATATCAAGTAGAGCATGATCTCGTAAATTGTGGATACATTTTTAATGTGTGATGAGAACTTTTAAATATTTTTTTAAAATGTGGGTGGTGATGGAAATTACAATGAATTAACGTGAATGTAGAGAAACAGTGGAGATGTTTATTAGAAAATCAATTAAACTCATCACACTCAGTAAACTCAATTCACAAAGCCATTAAACATAACCACAACTGTTTTTAGTGTAGTGCTGAGTTTGATGTATACAACTGATTTGTCTCACAGATGAACGGTTACAGTGCGTGTAAATAACTGACACAACTTATGGCAAGGCAAAAATATAAGCAATAAATGATGCAACAAAATTGAATTTTCATTCATCTAAATGAAATCAATTAATATAAAAGCATAATTTAGAAATAAAAATAATATTATAATCTAAATATAAAAAGTATTGTAATGTATTATAATATAAAAAGTATTACACAAATCTACTCTTGCAATCCATATCAATTGTACTTTGGTCATATTTTTTAAAAATGACATTTTTGGTTACAAAGTACATAAAAGTGCCCATAGTCTAAGAATCACCCATATACTAATGACTTGTGTTGTTCAGTTACATGTATTGACAGTATTTGGTTATCCCCAGTATCAAGTAAAGACAGACAGGGAGAGTCATCTGTGCTACCTGTCATAGATCTTTGAGGAAACATGAGAAACCTCACACCATCAGAGTAGGATGAAAGACAGTTCAGTTGTTCGTCTGATCCAACCAGTTCTGTTCTGGAGCTTCAATTTGGCAATGATTGGTTAAACTGGCAAACAAAAGTATAATTACCTAAACAAGTTGAACATCTTAGACAACTATCTAGCTAGCCAAACGTTTGAAGTAGTTAACACTATGATGACACTTGCCTCCCCTATTAGTGTTCTAGTAGACCTACCATTCCTATATGAAACCCCAGAAGCTGGTTGTTGAGACAGTTGCTTTGCTGTTTATATTGTGTTGTGTTTAACTAACTTACTTTCTTACTAACCCTAAAGTAACCTCATTCTCTAACTCATAGTAGCGAACTTGAAAAATAATGCAAAATGCACTTTTGACTTTGAGATATCTGATCAGTTTGTGATCTCTGCTGATTATAACACACTTTTTTGTTTTTTAAAAGATTGTCCTAGAAGACTCCACTCCTGTTCAGCTCTATGAGGTCGAGTGCTCCTGTGTGGCTGGCAGAGCCTTAATCATAATGTTGCATTACTGTATCGGACTGTACAAAACATGTGTTTGTGTGAAAATCAATGTAAATAGTTCTCTTTAAGAAATGCACATGTATGTACATAAACAACAAACCTATACGAGGTACCTTTTGTTATTATCAATTCAGTGTTAGTAGTTATTAGATTACATTAAATTTTATTGTCATTTAGCAGAGTACAGGTACAGAGCCAATGAAATGCAGTTGACATCCAACCAGAAGTGCAAAGAAGCATTAAAGTACTGTTGAGTACTGTATTATGTGCAGTTATGTGGACTAGTTATCTACAAACTCATAACTCATACAAAATGTCAAACGTTGCATCACAATGTTACAATTATAGGAGCCATGTTATTGTTGAGTGTAGTATGACAGCTTGTGTCTTTGTATAATAAATGTCTGAATTAACTCATGTATTTGTGTTCCTCCTGGCAGTGTAAAAGACAATAAATGACATGTAAACATTGTCAATATTTCAGACAATTTTCTGAAAGGTATATCACAAGATACAAAAAAAACAAACAGCATAGTAAATTACAAAATATATAAGCAGTATATGGAAGCTCAAAGAGAAAAATACAGTCCTTGGCGCTGGTAAACAAAAATTGTTCCACTCAAAAAGACATGGCACAGCTCCTTGAACAAGTTTTCGGCGTCCTGTGGTTATGATGAAACCTTCTAGCTTAAAATGTCGACTGCATACCCGGGTGTTATCGGTAGGAGTGAAGTTCTCGCGTCTTATCTTGACTACCCACTGAGCTCGTACCTCAGGCTGATGCGGAAAACGATGAAAACTTCAGAATTATACCTCGATGAAACGGCACATCGAGGAACACTACAATGTAATTTAGAATTGCCAATTTGATACTGATATGTAAGACGTTTCTTATTTACTGTTAACATTTTACATACGGTACTCACTGATAACTTGCCACTCACTCTTTCACAACATCTACATCGGAAATACCGGTAGTAACCTAAACCGGAAGTCCCCCCGCCCACCACGCAGATTTCGAACGTTCGTCGCGTCACCTGTGCACATAGCGAATAGCGGACGCAGTCTGTATTTTATCATCTCGCACACAAATGAGAGAGTAGCCATTGATGATGTTGTGATGCTTCTTCACAGGGTGGGAAGGATCAAGGATGATCCATCGCGAACAGATGGGCTACTAATAGCTGAAAGGATGAATGTGCTTCAGGTACAAGATCATCACAAGTTTAATACTGGCTGCAGTCTCACAATCTCAATCAATTAATCTCTGAAATCCTCTGCCCTAGCAGTGCAGAATGATAATAGCTAAATTATTTTTTGTCCCAAAATAACAGAATATTTAAAGTAAATGAATGTTGTTTTTGAATGGCATGTAAAAAAAATTAAAACAATCACTCAGCCTTCATTGTTTCACTGGATCTGTTGCTATTTTAATTATCTAAAATACAAAGCACTGACCATTTAAAGTGTGAGCCTGTACATCTTGAAATAGTTATAAACATTTACAGTTCTACACTGTTATTATGTGTTGTGTGTAATCTGATTAAAAAGTAAAAGTTAATGTAATTGAATTACTTTTTAGTAAAAAAGATATAGTGAAACGCATTACATTTTAAATTCTTGTAATCGGATTATAGTTACTAACTTTCAATTAATTTAATTATTTTAAATAGATTACTAGGATTAAACATTTGTAAAACAATATTTTTTTATGTTGAAAACAATTAAAACATAAAATATGTTTATATGTGTACCGTTTGAATTTCTGTGACAGCTGAAGCATCATTAATGAGTCATTGTGAGGAAGAAATGTGTGATGAGTGTGTGAAATGTTTGCAACAATGAACAAGGAGGAAATAAAGACATTGGTTTGAATTTGTGGAGTGGAAGAGGACAGGGCGGGATTTTTTTTTATGAAATAGTTTTGCATGTCTTCGCATAAATTTTGCATGCCATTGCAATACATTTACCATGGTTTTACTAAAATAACCATATTTTAACCTTAATATTAGTAGTAACACCATATTAATAATACAGGAAAACAAAAACTATGGTAGTAAAAATCATAATTTTGTGGTTATTTTGATTTCACTACAAATACCATAAAACTATTGTAACCACAAGATTAGCCATGATTAATCTGTTGTAAAACCATGGTTACTATGTGGATACTGTATACTGTTACTTAACTGTTACTGTACTTTTCATAGTTACTACAATATTACTAGTGTAAAACCATGGATTCCGTTAAAAAATAAAATAAATACATAAATTCAAATAAAATAATAATAATAATAAAGTGGTTATCCTAAAACAGTCATGGTGCAATATTACTATAGTTGTCTACAATTGGTAGCACTTTATAATAAGATTACATTTGTTAACATTAGTACATGCATTAGGTATCATTAACTAACAATGGACAAAATACTTTTTACAGTATTTATTAAACTTTGTTAATGTTATTTAATAAAAAATGTAAAATGTCATTGTTAATGTAAGTTCATAGTATGTTAGTACATAGTACATTAACTAATGTAAACATATCCAAGTTTTAATTTTTAAAATCATGTTGAAATTAACATGAACCAAGATTTAGAAATGGTGAAAAAGGATTATTCATTTTTGCGTTATACATTTGCTGATGAAGAAGCTCAGAAAATGGGAATAGAGGAAGATTTAAAATCGTAAAACTTTTAAAAGCAAGTATTTCAAAAATGTAACCATGCATTAGACATAGTTTTGACCGTCGTACCTAGTTTTGATTAAAAAAAAGTGTAGAACATTCTGAGAATGTATTTTTTTTTTTAATTCACAGAATTATAGGGCAATGTTAATTTAAAGAACTGCAATAATAGAAAATAATAGGCAATAATTAGGCAACAATATATAGGCCTAATAATGTTTTTTTTTTTTTTTGTGGTAATTTATATTTTAATTGAATGGTTTTTTTGGTAATTTATTAATTTAATTTATTGTTTTTGTTATGGTAATTTATATAATTTTTTAGTTTGGTAATATAATGTTTATTTATTTTATTTTTGTTGTTGTTTGCATAGCAATTTAATTGATCAAACCCAGAGAATGATGCCGATATGTTTAAAAATAAAGCACATTGTAGTTTTCTTCTAGTGTTGTGTATTTATTTTTTATTTAATACACCTTCTGCATGGAAGGTTGTGATATTAAAAAACATACTGAAACAATTTTACAGTGGAGAGGTAGTGAGGTGTTATTTATTATCTTTGATAATAAATAATATTCTATTGAAATTGAAAATTTATTTTTTTATTTTTGATTGTTCATTTAAAAGATTAAAAAGCTAACATTGATTATATTCAATGTTATATTGATTTGAATAATTAATAATGATCTTTGATAACCCGTTCCTGAACAAAGCACCCAACACTGAGAAAGCCACATAGGTAATAGAGAAATTTTAGGAGAGGGGAAATACAGGACCAAGCATGATTTGTTTTCAGAATAAGTCAGGACACTAGAAAAAGTGCTTAAATATGGGACTATCCCAGGAAAAACAGGATGTCTGGCCACCTTACAACCGACAGTGGTCCGAGGAGGGACAAACCACAAACTGGCGACAAGGTGTTGGGTGCCCAAGGCTCATCGATGCGTGAGGGCAATGAAGGCTATCCTGTCTGATCTGAACTGACAAAAGGCCTACTGTGGCACAAGTCACCGAAAATGTTTAAGAAGGTTACGGGATGAATGTGTCACAACACACAGTGCATCGCACCCTGATGCATATGGGGCTGCGTAGCCACAGACTGGTCAGAGAGCCCATGAAGACCCCTGTCCATCATCGAAAGCGCCTACAATGGGTACGCAGGTGTCTGAACTGGACATTAAAGCAGCAGAAAAAGTTCACCTGGTCTGATGAGTCCGGTTTCTTTTACATCACGTGGACGGTCATGTACGTGTGCGCCATTTACCTGGGGAAGTGATGGCACCAGGATGCATTGTGGGAAGACAACAAGCCAGTGGAGGTATTGTGATGCTCTGGGCAATATTCTGTTGGGAAACCCTAGGTCCGGCCATTAGTGGACATCAATTTGACACGTTCCACCTACCTAAACATCATTGCATCGTTTACACCCCTTCATGGCAATGGTATTCCCTAATGTCAGTGGCCTCTTTGAGCAGGATAATGTGCCCTGCCACCCTGCACACATTGATCGGGAATGGTTTGAGGAACATAATGAAGAGATAAAGTAGTTGCCCTGGCCTACAAATTCCCCAGCTCTTAATCTGATTGAGCATCTGTGGGATGTGCCAGACCAACAAGTCTGATCCACAACGGCTCCACCTCGTAACTTACAGGACTTGAAGGATCTGCTGCTAATATCTTGGTGCCATACCACAGGACATCTTCAGGGGTCTTGTAGAGTCCATGCCTCAGCGGGTCGGCCCTGTTTTGGTAGCACACAGAGGACCAACAGAATATTAGGAATGTGGTCATAATATTTTGGCTCATCATTGTATATTGTACCAGTGAAAACATGAGTTCTAGACTTAGAGTGCTGGACAAGCCTGTGAAAAATGTTAAATTATCCAGACTGATGCTCTCCCCCACTGATAACGGTGCTCCAGAAAGGCTGCCGAGCAACAGCAGGTAGTAGAAACTCTGGCCATGATATTGTATGGCATGTGGTAGCTAGCTATCTTATCATTAGGCATTCTTCATTTCATGCATAGATTCACGCATAAACTGTCACATAAAATCAATTTCAATGGTATTTTCTTAGTGACTGGCTGCATGGAAGAGCTAAATTGAGAGCATTATTTTTTGAGTTTATCCAGTGTCAGTTTTTTGACTGACAACAGCAGAGAACGTCAGTGCGAACCCTTTGAGGTATCAGTTCAAAACTAAGCCTGCAGGGCTTTTGTGTACAAAAGCCAACTCTTAATTGCAGAAAAAAAACTGAAGCAGTCCTCCACTTACCAAAGAGGAGATGTTGCCATAGTAACGTTAAAGTACTTCAAAGCTTTAGTGAGAATGAGATGCCTTGGGTTTGATTGGCCTGGAGGCCTGACCATAAGAAAAGGAGACCAGAGATTTCACAGGTAATAACCATACTAGACAAAACTGCTTGACATTGACTAAATGTAGTTGTAGAGTGTTAATGCAGCATCCTGATACTTTACCAAATTTACTCTCATGTTGTCACAAACTTGGATGACTTTCTTTCTTCATCCTTCTTAAACTATGTTGCAACTCTTTTTGTCCATACAATGTAAGTCAATTGGGGTCCGAAATTTTCAAGCTCTGAAAAGTACATAAAGGCAGCATAAAAATTAATCATATGACTTTTATGGACAATGTAAGTTTGTGGGTAATCTATCTGTACATTTCCATTGCATCTCAGTCAAATAGTAATGTTTTTTAGGAGAATATATATATATAATTCAGAAAGGTACTTTACAAGGTCTTTAATGCATGTTTCCTGTGCCTAAGGCTATTCACAGCCAAGAGCAGCCCAAAAATTCCAATGAGTTGTACAGTTGAAAGTGCCAAAATGTCATTATACTTTCCAAAAATCACTTTTAGCATTTAACTAAAGAAAAAACCTGGGGCCTGGGTATCTCAGCGAGTAAAGATGCTGACAACCACCCATGGAGTCGCAAGTTTGAATCCAAGGGGTGCTGAGTGACTCCAGCCAGGTCTCCTAAGCAACCAAATTGGCCCAGTTGCTAGGGAGGGTAGAGTCACATGGGGTAACCTCCTTGTGGTTCTCAACGCGCTCAACAAGCCACGTGATAAGATGTGTGGATTGATGGTCTCAGATGTGGAGGCAACTGAGATTTGTCCTCTGCCACCCGGATTGAGGCAATTCACTATGCCATCATGAGGACCTAGTGTGAACTGGGAATTGGGCATTTCAAATTGGGGAGAAAAAGGAGAGAGAAAAATAAAACCAACACATACTATGTGATACATACTGTATTTACATATGACAAAATATGTGTAAATATGAATGCATACATTATTGATTTATTCTCATTTTCTAAGATGCTCTTACAGTGATGACCAGACCCTGCAAATGTTGTCTACAGTCATTTACAGACACACAAGAAAGAAAGTGAATAAATAAATGTCTTCAGCCTCTGCATTTATTTGGCAATGCAAGATTAAAACTGAAATATCAATTCATTGCATTTGTCCAGGTATTATTGCATTCCTGTGAAAAGCTGGTTTGCATTGGCTGGATGCAGATTGAGCAGATTTAATCTAAACATCCGTAGAGAGCTGTCACCTTAATGCTGTGATGTGATCATCAATATACCACACACAAAAGCTGTCTGCCTTTCCAAACTGTATTTGGGCGAAGGGAACTTGATGAATGATTCAAAACCTTTGCTTAGTTTTTGTGGTTGCAAAGAGAATCGCTTTTTCTGTTGGGTAGAATTGTGTAGATCACAATTATACATGCATTTGTGGATAAACAAAGATGAAAAATAGCTGTAATTATTCTGCTCGGTGAGTCAAATTGTTTTCATGTTCATTTCCAGTGCAAAAACTCACATATCGAGCATGCTACAGTAAGTTTTAATCAAAGTGGTCAAATGAAAGTGGCGGCTGCCTTTGAACTATATATGCTCCTCCAATCTTGGACACACGCAAGATGTAAACTATAGCTTATAACTTCTATATAAGCTCCACAAATGTATTTTATTTATTTATTCAGTCTTACGACTCGTGAAGGATAAACCCTGAGGACACATTTTTTGAGGAAACACACGGGCAGCTATAGCGGTCCTGTACTGAAAACTAATAACAAAATGAACAGCCAACAAGGACGGCTACTGAGGAAGTAGCTCTTGAGTCCTACTACCAACAGAATTCTGGCTTTCTTAATATACATTTAGACCAATGTAAATGTATCTATGTGCCTACACTAAAAAATATTTGAGCCTATTTTTAAGATTTATCCATTTCAATTGAATAACACATTTCCATCTAATTGAATTGCCTAATATTTAACTAAATAAAATGTAGAAATCTTACAAAATGCAAGTTTTATTAATGACATATTCTTCAAGACTATTCAATTCAATTAGATGGAAATGTGTTATTCAATTGTAATGGATAAATCTTAAAAATAGGCTCAAATATTTATGTGAGTGTACAGTAATATTTGTTGTTTTCTAAGTAGAATAAATTCTCTTTGTCAGGCATAAAACAAGGCCATCCTTTCTCACATCGGTATGTTTTCTATGAGCCTCAACAATAATGAAAATGTTAGAATGAGTAATTATTACACATCCCTCTGGACAAAATGCAAAACAAACCAAAATCTTTTACTAGTGTGTGTCTTTTTTTTATATTGTACACATGAAGGTCAAACATGGCCTGTGAGAAATAAATATCATAATGCAAGCAGTGCCATGAAGTTACAAATAACCCTTGTAAAAGCCAAAGCTATTAAAAATAATAATTAATAATACAGTCATATACAGCTTCATTTTACCCATAATATTTTAATGTCAGAAGGACAATTAAACCTTCAACTGATGTTTATTTTTGTGTGTATATATATATATATATATATATATATATATATATATATATATATGGCTTTGGTTGAGGTAAACTTTCTATTCTATATTTGTTTAAAGAATATGTTCATCCCCTAGGGGTCCCCTAGGATTAAAGATAATAAACAGATGAATAAATAATCACCTCTATACTAACAAAATATTAAACAAATTCAAGATGTTCTCGGTCTGTAAAACCAAACGGAAAATCCTCCTGATGTTTCAGTGATTTGAGCTGCATGTCAGCTGTGGCTCAATTGTAATACCATGTATTCACTACACGCACGGTCCTTCAAGACTCTTCCAGGCTTCATGCAGCATCATTCACAGACCGAGAGGTTTGTGGGTTAGCCATGCTAATTGTAATGTAGATTTCTATTGAATTTCTTATTGAAGTTACAGCTGTGTGAATGCAAATGTGTGCTGTGTGAATTGTTTAAAGGATGGCTCTTGCAGTCAAACCTTTTAATTTTAAAAGCTATCAGTGTTATGTGACCACAGGGGACTAGTAGTAATGTCAGGTAATTTCTATTATGCCATTGTATTAGGCTGTACAACAATTATATTTCTATTTAAAAAAAAAATAAAAAAAATCCATTAATACAACATCAAAGATATGATGTTTGAACAGAATAAATGAAAGCAAAATATTAGCTTTTTCATGATTTAAAAAAATTATAATTTACAGAAAGTGTCATTAAAGTGCTACTGATGATCATCAAAAAGGTATATCAACATTTATGTTCTTGAATCTAATAACACAGACAGGCAGAAATGACAGTGGGTCACTTCTGCCCCCTCGTGTTTAAGA